>NC_057390.1:60432005-60604622 GCF_019320065.1 Cervus canadensis | reverse complement strand
AATAATAATAATAATAATAATAAATGGTTAAGACAGTAAATTTTGTTATGTTTTACCACAATAAAAAAGTATACAGATACATACAGGAATACATACAAACATACACATACATATATAATTCTGGGTTCACAGACTAAATGGAAACAGTCCTCAGGCCTGAGGACTACAGTCTACAGTTAGCTGACTCACGATCTAGCCCAGTGATCTCCAGGGTTCCAAGGTGCCGTGGAAAGAAGCGGTCCCCCTGGAGGTCTGTCGGGAGGGCTCCAGGCTCTCCAGCTATGCTTGCGCCAGAGCAGCTCCTCTCTTACCTGCAGCTCTACAGGCATGATTTGAAGAAAGGTCTCTACTGCTTGAAGGTTTAGTAAACCACTGTCTAAGCCACCTTCTTTGTGCTACAGAAGATAAAGCAAAGGACAGAGTTGGCAAGTGAGGTGTCCAGCAGAGTCAGGATCAGAACCTAAGTCCTCAGATTGTGAGCTCGGGGCCCATCTGTTATATCACACACCTCCCCTGAGGAAGGCCACTCCCCACTAGTACAGTGGACTCGGCTTCCATTCAGCTGATCCCCTCGGACCAACACTTAGCTTTCAATAAATTTAAGTGACTTAGCACTTCCATGTGACCAGAAAACAAGAGACAAATCCAAGGCAAGATTTTGTTCTGTAGTAGGCAGAATAACAGCCCCCCAAAGATGTCCTACTCCCAGCCCCTAGAGCCTATGATATGTTACAATACACAACAAAAGAGACTTTCCAGATGTTATTAATGTTAAAGACCTTGACATAAAGAAATTATTCTAGAGTTTACAGGTGGGCCCAACCTAATCAGGTAGCTTCACAATCTTTAAAAACAAAGAAATGTTCCTGGCTATAGTCAGTCAGAGGGTGATGTTACTACAGAAGGGTGTCAAAGATGGGATGTTGTTGGCTTGGGAGATGGAGGAACAGGGCCATGAACCAAAAACAAGGACAATCTCGAGAAGTCAGAAAAGACAAGGTAACAGCTTCTTCCTTGGAGCCTCCAGAAAGAAGCACAGCCTTGCCAGCACCTTAATGTTAGCCCTGGGAGACCCAGGTCAGACTGCTAACTTACAGCACTGTAAAATAGATCTGCACTGTTTTAAGCCACAGAGTGTGTGGTAATTTATTAGGACATCCCTAGGACCCACTCCAGTACTCTTGGCTGGAAAATCCCATGGACGGAGGAGCCTGGTAGGCTGCAGTCCATGGGCTCGTGAAGAGTCAGACACGACTGAGCGACTTCACTTTCACTTTTCACTTTCATGCATTGGAGAAGGAAATGGCAACCCAGTCCAGTATTCTTGCCTGGAGAATCCCAGGGACGGCGGAGCCTGGTGGGCTGCCGTCTGTGGGGTCGCACAGAGTCAGACACGACTGAAGCGACTTAGCAGCAGCAGCAGCAGGAAACTAATAAGTGCTCTTGAATACACATGGAATATCTTACCTTTCAGGCAGTTTGTGGTCATAAGGCATATTTGCCTGGCCCTTCCATCTTCTCCACTAAGAAACAGAGTGGCCTCTGGAACACCTAGCCCTGCCCCAAAGATCTGGAAATCAATCAAACATGAGACAATCTGGAGATTTCCCAAGGCAAAAAGTAGTAAAAGATTTTAAAAATTCAAACTATCTCCACAAATAACAGTCACAGAGCTTGATGAGTATTTCAGAAGCTGAAAGAAATAATTCAGGATTTCTATCCCCACATTCTGGACATTTGATGGGCAAAGTCAAAGTCAAGGTCATTATAATGCTAAAAACATGGTGTAAAGGAGAAAGGGACAGGGAGGGATAAATTAGGAGTTTGAGATTAACAGATACACACTACTATATATAAAATAAACAAGGACAGGGAACTATAGTCCACACCTTGTCATAACCTATAATAGAAAAATATCTGAAAAAAATATATATATATACATATAATTGAATCACTTTGCTTTGCTTATGCCTAAAACTAACATAACATTGTAAATCAACTATAGTTCAATTAAAAAAAGAAAAACATGGTCTGGTCTATGTATGCAGAGTGTGTATGAGTGTGTGTGTGTGTGCCTGTGAATGTGTGTCAGGCAGACAAAGGATAGGACGATCAGTTTAGCCAGTTATTCTACTATGTTGACTTAGTATTTCTTTCTAGATCAGAGGTCAACAAACCAACATTGTTAGGCCAAATTTGGCCAGCTGCCTGGTTTTGTAAATAAAGTTTTATTGCAACATGAGCCCATTCATTAAGTATTATATGACTGCTTTCCCATTATAATGGCAGAGTTGAGTACTTGTGATAGACACTATAATGCCCCAAAAGCTGAAAATATTTATTATTTAGCTCTTTACAGAAAAAGCTTTCTAACCCCTGAAAAGTGTCTGGGACATCTTTAAATAAACTAGAGAAGAAGGATCTCTGAGGAAGAAGAGTTCACAAGATCACAGGCACCTCTATCGGCCCTGTGCAACCCTGGATTTGAGGGGCCATGTTTGTGTTTCTTCCTGCAGTTGGTTCTATGACTCACATCTGCTGACCCTACCCAACAAGGCTGAGAAAGGCAACCACATACCCCAAGAAAATCCAGCTGTGGCAATCCAGCTATATTTTCCTTTCACTCAGCTGCCCCAGCATGCAAGCAGCCTCATTTGATCCATTTCTTCTAATCCAGAGTCCTCAACCCTTTCTACCCTATTTTTCAAATATTACACTAATGTATTTTTCATTACCTATAAATCATGTTGCCCCACAGCTCTCTGCCCACCGAATCAAAGGCCTTTGTTGTTTAAGTGAAGAGGAGGCAAAACCTTGAACCAAGAAATCCTCTTTTTTTCTGGTCTATATTTTATATTAGATTTCTTAAGAAGAGAAAGATACTATTAAAGAGAAACTACTAGAGCGAAACTACTATCTTAGAAGTCAGTTTTGTTGAAAGAGAAAAAAGTATTATTTCTATTCAAAACTCATCTTTGTGTACATTAAGAACAAAGCGCAGGGACCAAGCACGAAGCTTGTTGCATGAGCCCCAGTGTAGGCAGCACAGATAGGATGTAAAGCAATGCCCGCCAGAAAGAAGGAGAAGTAAGCAGACTTTCCCCACAACTCCTCACCTACTGAGGGCTGGCCCTGGAAGACGTGGGAAAGTGAGACAGCAAAAATCCCAGATAGATAGGCAAATCCAAAAGCATTTAGGAGAATGATTTAATCAATCATACCTATGCAAGAAATCTTTCATGAGACTCCTAAATGATGAGCTTCAGAGATTGCAGATTGGTGCATACCTGGAGGGTGGTGCACCAGGAGAGTCGTGGAAGCGTCACACCCTTCCCCACAAACCCCGCCCTGCACACCGCTCATGGAGCTGTTCATCTGTATCCTTTACAATAGCCTTCCTAATAAACTGGGAAATGCTTCAATTTCTGGTGCTTTAATTTCTCCCTCCCTCCACTGCTCTGCAACCAAGTGCAGGCACATGTGTGTACACACACACACACACACACAAACACACACACACACACACAGAGTCCATGCAGTTCAGAAGCAGAAGAATATCATCAGCTAAGGGAAATGCCCAAGTAGATGGGCCAGAGTTATTCTAATTTCCACACAGGCTACACCTGACATGGCATGTCTAGAAGTACCCCAGAAGCCTAGTGGTGGACATGGGAGAGGTAGCTGAGAATTAAGAAAGTATTTGCTAAAGGGTGCCTGACATGTGGCAAGAAAATCCTAGAGCAGAAGCTGAAAACTAATCTACCTAAAGCCAGTTCTGATGGGAGTCCCCGGCTAAGCCTCGGAGGGTCTGTAGCAGTGAGAGGCCAAGTGGATGCTAACCATAGGTGTACTGCCATGTCCTGCTTAGACCCAGTCACACCATCCTAAGACACACCAACCAGAGCCACCGGCCACTGACAATCTGCTACTGAGCAGAAACTAACTCCCAAAGAGAGGTAAGATGAGCAGCACCTTGAAGGGAGGTCAACAGAAGCCAGCAGAGAAGGTCGACACATGTACAACACATCCTTCCCTCAATGTTGACAAAATGTTATATAAGCCTTTTCCTGCGCCCAGATGCCACTCAGGGAGAGGAAGAAGAGGGACTAAGAGAGGGAGGAACCTGAAAGAAAAAGCAGAAGCCCAGAGACTCTGAGCTTACCCGGAAAATACTGCTTCAAAGTAGAAGAACCCAATTTCACGCAAATGGAAAAATTTTACTTTTTTTTGGTGACTCTCTACAAACATGTGCTTCAGGACAAGATAGTATCAATTACAAAAAAAGGGTCTCCATGATTGTAGGTGAACTAGACTTATTATTGTGGTCATTTTACAACATGAACAAATATCAAATCACTATGTTATATACCTGAAACTCATGTTATATGTCAATTAAATATATTGAAATAAAAATAGTGTCCGTATTTTGAGCACTACTGGGACATGGTGGGTAGGTTTCCAGAAACCCCACAATCACTTCTTACCCTGTCCTCTGCCCCATGCACACACTTCACACCACTAAGGCAGGAAGGAAAGCCATCTCCCCACCCCTGCCAGGCAAAAAAGAGGAAGGGAAGACTGCTGTATTAACCCATCCCCATCCAGTGAGTGGATCTAATACCTGGAAGCAGGGGAGTGGGTCAAAGCTTTCAGCAACACTCCCGCCTGCAGAAGCAGCAGCAAAGGAAGGCATGGAGGGAGGGACGGAGGTGCTCTTTCCTCTCAGTGAGGCTCACTGCTCACAGGAGTTTTCCAAACCCAGTGGCAAATTCTGCGGGTTCCATGATTCCAGCTGGAACCAGGACTCCCCCTCTCCGCAGGGCCCACTCTCAGGCCCCGTCATTAACCACATCATGTCAGTGCTCCCTCAGAAGCCACCTCAGGAGCATTATGCCCCCCTCCCTACGAGGACATTCGAAGCAGGATAGAGGACGGAGATGTGTGGCTGCAGAGTTACAGTATTTCCCTCCAAACTGGAATTCATTATCGCTACTTGCTCCTCTGTCCCTCTCAGATCTGCAAAGCGTAGGTCACAGTGACTTTGTTTTTATTGGCCTACCGCATATTGAAACCATTCCCGCATGTTGATACTGAATATCTCAGCCAAAACCTTGTGAAAATCACTCACTGTGCAGAACAACAGAACAACTTTCTAAAGTTAAACGTCTTGGGATATTTTATCTTTTCAAGTACATACCAAAAGCAATTAAGTTCAAACTAGGGAATACAGTCTTTGCCAGTTTCCATTCTTGACACATATGCGTCTGTGTTTATAAGTTCAAAGACCTCACAAAGGATCAAATCTCTAGCTTTAATGTTCTCTCTGCAAGTGAAAACCAGTCCTGCGTCCTTCCTTAAATCATCTGCAGGAAAGTCCGTGGCGTGAGGCCTCTACCCCAGACACCCCTGATGTGGCCCAAAACACGGGAACAGGAACCCACTGCTGTCCTCCCCTCTACTAGAGCCCAGCACAACTGGTTGAGAAGTAAAACATCCCCAGGGTGCTAAGCAGAAAAGAGGCATAGCATCCCTCTGCGGCAGAGCCAGTCTGTCTGAGCTTTTACTGCGCCGACACAAATCACAGGGTGGTTCGACCATTCACGGTGGCCTCATTCTTCTGGTTCCTTTTCCTCATCTCCATCCCAGGTCTTCACACTCAATCGCCTTGATTCCAGGGAGTTCTCCCATTAATCTCTCGCCCCCTGCTTCCTGGATTCTTGGGGCCTGAGACCACACTGTCATTTTCTCCTTAGTTCTCTGGGGGCCACACTTTCTCTCTTCCCCTTCTTTCCTCTCCAACACGAAGGCAGGCCTTCACCAACGGGATCTGCACATGAAGCTGCTGGGTGATAAGTCTTGAATGTGCTGGAAAACTCCTGAAAACCTGTGGCAATTCTGCATACCACCCATCACCCCAAGATGATCTTTCAACACTGGTTTTCAAATTAGAGTCAATCCTCATGAAAAGATTCTATAGGTGCAAACTCACCTACTCACCAAAATTTGTTTGTAACCCTCACATCAATACTCACTCATGGTCATTCATGAACAGACGCAGAACGACAAAAAATCCAAGCAATGCGACACACACATCCCAGCAGAGTTAAGTAGGGAGACACTTTGCCTCCCTGTTTCAGCTCTCATGCTGCAAACAACTGTCTTTCTGTAGTTTCTTTTAAGTGCCACTTTTTAATATACTTTTTAGCTTTTATTGGTGATTTTCCTGCTAGAAATGGCTGCCAAGCATAGTACCAAAGTGGTATCTAGTGTTCCTGAGCATAGAAGGCTGTGGCGAGCCTTATGGAGAAAATAAACAAGTTAGAGAAGCTTCATTCAGGCATGAATTGTGGGGCCATTGGCCTTGAGCCCAGTGTTAACCAAGCAACGATGTGTATTAAATTAGTCTTTGAACAGAAATACATATAAGACAAGGTTACATATTAATGGGTTGTAATAGAGGCTCACAGGTACCTAACCCTGTGTTTTCCCTTAAGAACAGAGGTTCAGGATTTGCTAATTCAGTGTTCATGGTGACTTTATAAAACATAACTACCACAAATAACAAGAGTGGACTTCAATGGTGACCATTTTATAATATATCAATTCAGTTCAGTTCAGTCGCTCAGTCGTGTCCAACTCTTTGTGAGCCCACGGACAGCCTCACGCCAGGCCTCCCTGTCCATCACCAACTCCCGGAGTCCACCCAAACTCATGTCCATTGAGTCGGTGATGCCATCCAACCATCTCATCCTCTGTTGCCCCCTTCTCTTCCTGCCCTCAATCCTTCCCAGTATCAGGGTCTTTTCAAATGGGTCAACTCTTCACATCAGATGGCCAAAGTATTGCAGTTTCAGCTTCAACATCAGTCCTTCCAATGAACACCCAGGACTGATCTCCTCTAGGATCGACTGGTGTTATCTCCTTGCTGTCCAAGGGACTCTCAAGAGTCTTCTCCAACACCACAGTTCAAAAGCATCAATTCTTCGGTGCTCAGCTTTCTTTATAGTCCAACTTTCACATCCATACACGACTACTGGAAAAACCATAGCCTTGACTAGATGGACCTTTGTTGGCAAAGTAATGTCTCTGCTTTTTAACATGCTATCTAGGTTGGTCATAACTTTTCTTCCAAGGAGTAAGCGTCTTTTAATTACATGGCTGTAGTCACCATTTGTTGTGATTTTGGAGCCCAGAAAAATAAAGTCAGCCACTGTTTCCACTGTTTCCCCATCTATTTGCCATGAAGTGATGGGACCGGATGCCATGATCTTAATTTTATGAATGTTGTATAGAAATATTGAATAACTATGTTGTATACCAGGAACTAACACAGTATTATGGGTCAATGATACTTCAAAAACAGACTCATAGAAAAAAAGATCAGATCTGTGGTACCAAGACGCAGAGGTTAGGGGGAGAGGGAATTGTGTCAAAAGACACAAATGTCCAGTTATATGAACACACTAGAAATGTAAGGTACATGATTAATGTAATCAAAACTGCTGTGTGTCATACATGAATACTGTTGAGAGCAAATCCTAAGTGTTTTCATCACAAGAATAAATTTTTTTAAATTTTTTATCCACATGAGACGATGGATATTCACTAAACTTATGATGGTAATCATGATACATATAAGTCAAACCACTATGCTGTATGCTGCTGCTGCTGCTGCTGCTAAGTCGCTTCAGTTGTTTCCAACTCTGTGCGACCCCATAGATGGCAGCCCACCAGGCTCCTCTGTCCCTGGGATTCTCCAGGCAAGAATATTGGAGTGGGTTGCCATTTATACCTTGAACTTAATACAGTGCTATATGCAATTCAGTTCATTTCAGTCGCTCAGTTGTGTCTGATTCTTTGTGACCCCATGGACTGTAGCACACCAGGCCTCCTGCAATTATATCTCAATAAAACTGAAGAGGGGAAAAAAAGACCTTATCTTTCAGAAAAAAAAAAAAAGAGTGGACTATAAATATAACAAAGAAGTCAAACAGATTTTCAACATTATGGGCAAAAACACTCTTTTTCAGAAGTGTATTTTCAAAAATATTATCCCGAAATTTGTTTTCATCTATTGGTAGAGCAGATGCTTCTTCACTCTGACATCAGGCTCCGGAGCACCCTCACTCCAGACTCTATCCGCAGTGTTCCCTCTCCTCCCTCAACTGTTCCTTTCTGGGGAACCTTCCACATGTGCCTCAATTTCTGCAAGAAGCCTGCTCACCTCCTTCAATCCCTACGATCTAGCCACAATGTACAACAGAACTGGAACTCATTTATGAAATCCATATATGTTTCTGCCATTTTTTACTTAATGTACATTTCACCAACCCCATCTCTTCCTTGGTGTGAGTTTTCTATTTCCTTCCAAGGTTCACAATGCATGCTAGAGGGCTTTGTATTTTTGCGGCTGTGAAATAAACTGTGTTGATTCCATGGAAATGCTCTCAGGCTCCAAACTTTCCTGTTCCTTGTGTGATGCCTTCTATTACTTCATCACACTCCAGGTGGGCTAGACCATCATCATTTGTGTGCTCTCTGTCCCTCAATCTTACTGGAAGACTTGAAGGGAAAGATGCTCTTCAAGCACAGCACACAAAAATGTCAAAAATCATTATATGTGTCAGGGTTCCGCCATGATATAATCAGTGGGCTTGATGCACAGTACTCAACAATCCAAGTAGATCATGCATTTGCAACTAGCTAACTTGTGGATATAAACAGACCAGACAACCTTCTTCTCCAGGGTTTTTGTACTGTCTCAAATGTTTTGAAGTAATCCTTCCCTGCCCCTGGCCCATGCTCCTCCCCTGGCATGTCACTTCATCCATCTCTCTACTAACAGTGGCACCTGTTCGAAATCAAATACACTTTTAAATCTCAGTTCTTCCAGCAAATACTTGAAGAAGGATGTACTTTAGTCCATTCAAGTCACTACAACAGAATACCAAAGACTCGGTGGTTTATAAACAAATTTATTTCTCACATTTCTGGAAGCTGGAAGTCTGAGATCAGAGTGCCAACATGGTCAGGTTCTGATGAGAGTCTTCCTTCCTGGTCCACAGACAGCTGTGTCCTCACAGGGCGGAAAGAAAAAAGGCAAGAGAGCTCTCCAGGGCGTCTTTTGTAAGAGCACTAATCTCAATCATGAGGGCCCCACTCTCATGACCTGATCACCTCCCAAAAGCCCCACCTCCTAATACCATCAGATTGATGGGTTAGGATTTCAACATCTGAACTTTCAGAGGACATATTCAGTCCACAACAATCCTATAAAATCACCATTGTGTGACCCCAGGAATGAAAGTATTCATGCACTGAGCATCATTGGCTGCTCAAAGAGAAAGAGAAAGAAAATCTTATAGTGGAAGAGTACAAGACCAGTTATGAAGTATTCTTACCAAAAATAAAATCATATCTGAATTGGACCAATCCTGTGAATCCAACCCCAATTACAGAAAATACAGAGCAACATGTCAAACCAACAACGTGGAGATGCATCTAGCAAGATCCAGATTATGAAAGACTCAAATAACTTGATTTGTTCGAGAGATCAACTGCAAAGAGAAAAAATGAGATGGAGGGAGAACTTAGATTTAAACAAGAATTAAAACATAACCAACTGCAATTTGTGGACCTTATTTGAATCTTCATTAAAATAAATTGTAAAAAAAAAAAAATCACACTGTTGAGATAATTGGAAAATTAAACACTACCTGAATATTTAATGATATTAAAGAAGGATTGTTAAATATTTTAGATACAATGGTATTATAATTAATTTCAAAAGAAAATGGAACTTACGTTGTAGAGATTCTGAAATATTTGTGGATGAAGTGATACGAATGGTGTAGAATTTATTTCAAAATAATTGATGGAGGTGAGTGGAAGATTAGCAAGAGGCTGTTTAGTTGGTTAGAGCTAAGTGCAGGCACAGGGGGCATTTGTTATGCCATTCTGTCTACTTCTGGTCATGTTCAAAATTCTCCATAATGCAAATGATAAAATGGACACAAACAACGCCAGCTCTTGCCACCTACCAGCTGTGTAATATTGCCTAGTTCCTCAACCTCTATGAGCCTCGGTTTCCTCAGCAAAATGACCTGCCTATTATTCTGAGAGTTAAGATGGGTAAAGCACAAGACATATGTCAGATCATTAAAATCTCTATTTTTCTTCAAGTATCTTTCAAATCTTTATCTCCAGTTCTAATTACCTATCCGCAACATGAGGCTCTTATTTCCAGAAACTAAGAGATTCTTTCCCAAAGCTGGCACTTTTAAGCAGAAGGACTGCCTGCCTACTCAAAAACCATCTGCACTTTCGTCTCTGCTTTTAGCCATAATTTTGTTTCCAATGTCTCCTGCTCCCCTATTATCTTTGCTGGTGACTGTGGTTGATTCAAGAGTTTGCCTCCAACCCACTTCTGGCCACTGGGACATGAGAAGTCTGCTAAGGGTTTCTGGGATTGGATTCTTCTCCCTTTAAAAAAAAGATGCACAAGGAAGAAAGAATTCTTCTTTCTTTGCCATAGTTACCTCTAAATGTGATGCTGTAACAGTCATCCTGTGACCATGAGTACAGACAGCTTAGGAGGAACTTGCTAAGGACGGCAGAGTAGTAAGGCACGAAGATTCTGGGTTCTCAGTGATGTCACTGAGTCACTGAGTTGGCCAGTCCTGGATTTCTTGTCGTCCATCATAAACAAGCATCATTATTGGTCAAGCCACTCTAGAGTACGGTACTCTGTTACTTGAAACTGAAAGTGTCCTAAATGAAACAAGCTCAGCAGAATCACCTGCAGAAGGAGAGGCAGTTACAGGTCTGTCTCCCCCTCACCTTTCACATCTGCTATTTCTCCACTGAGGGCACACTCCCTCTTCCACACCCCCAATTCCTTTCTCATATGCTACCATCCCCATTCCCACAGGTGTATGTCATGTCCCTTATGAGTACTGGGATAAAAAAAAAAAAAAGGTGAGAATCAGCGCAATGAGCTGAAGGTGGCCACAGATGTGTTTTGTTTCTCTTCTTACCCTCTCTTCCTAGGACAGTGCCTGGCAAAGTTAAGATAGATTTAAGTGTAAGGGGGAAGAATAAATCCATAAATAAATGCCTTGCCATCTCAGAACTTTCAGAGTTAGACTCAACTCCCCCCAAATACTTCACAAACAACACACTTGTGCATCATCTCTTGCCTGGACTACAATGGCTTCCAGTAGGACTCCGTGTCTCCAGACTCCCCAACTCCAAAAACACAGATCGTTCTCTACCTCTCTTAAAAATCTCTAGGAATTCACAATTAGCAACAGGATCAAGTCCAAATTCCTTTCATGGAACAAGATCCTTCTTCACATAACCACAACCTAACTTTCCTGCTAAATTTCCTAATTCCCTCCTCTCTCTTCCCCCTTCAATCCATTTCTAAGTTCCAGCCACACCAGTCCCGGGTAGAGTCATGAACCAGCCTCTTACTCACACTGTGTTTTTTCTTTCCACCCTACCTATCTAGCTTAACGAACTCCTGATCATCCCTTACTACTTCGCTCGGATATCAACTTGTCTCCACTTCCAGACATAGCTGGCCGCACCTCCTCATTTTTCTCATAGTCCTATGACCACATCTCCACAACAGCACCTGTCAGGTCACATTAGAATTATCTGTTTAAAAGTTCTACTAAACCAAAAAGTATTCCAGAGATGGAGCCGCATCCTTACTCCCTACAGTAACTGACACTGAATAAAAGGTGTTGAATTATGGAAAAGAAGGAAGGAAAATACCGGCATTTTTCCACTTGCTAAGTCTAGAAAGCTGGAAGTCATGAATTCTCAGAGCAGAAAGGAATGTTACAGATCATCGCGGAAAAGCCTTTACTTTAAAGATTTAAGTAAATTGACTCTTCTTTGATCCCCTTTACACAGTTTGTCACCAAATCCGTTTGTCATATCCTCCTTGAAAACACCCACCAGATTCCCCCCACCTCTCCATCCTGCTGACCCCACCCAGTCCATTTCACTCATTTATGCTGGGATTTCTGAAAGGGCCCTCAAAAAGGGTCTCCTCTCCCTTCTCCCTTCTGAGCCATCTTGTGCACAACTGACCCAAGAAACTTTCTAAACTAGGTACTTTTAACATGTCACCCAACTGCCCCAAAGAAGTCTTTTCCATTTCCTAGTGGCCTTATTTTTCTAAGCCAAGCTCTCACTCCACCCCCACCAGCCTGGCCTTCTAGAGTTATCTGTGTCATCCTTTTAGTCCAACTCTTCCGCACACTCCCATACCCACATGCCACACCACAAGTGTCTTGCAGTGTCAGAAAATATGGAAGCATTCACTTCTGCCTCTGGCTTAAGTCTACTTAGGCCCCAAGACACTAGCTGCATGTCCTCCTGCTCACCTCTGCTCATTTTAAATCCAGTCCTCCTTCCAGGTCCCCCAGTATACCTCCCCTCCCTCCCTGCACAGATTAGACTAATTCTTCCCTTTCCATGAACTCCCATGGCCATAAAATTTACTGTTCTGCCTCCCACTTAGAACACAAGTGACTAAAGGGTGGGGAGTGTGTCTTGAACAGTCTTCCTCCCCCACCTTTGACTATCACTACCCTACTCTTCCTTTAAGACTCAATACAAATACCACCTGCCTATGAAACTAAAACACCAATGTCTTTGAAATCCTACAGAACTTTGTCAATATC
Organism: Cervus canadensis; assembly: GCF_019320065.1. NCBI lineage: Eukaryota > Metazoa > Chordata > Mammalia > Artiodactyla > Cervidae > Cervus > Cervus canadensis. Next base: position 60,591,924 of record NC_057390.1, on the reverse strand, counting down.
TTTCTTAAGGCATTTATCACTTTCTTTCTATTGATGGAACTGTTTGCTGCTGTGTTTCAGTTTTCTGAACATAGGACAACCTCCTGGAAGGCAGGATTTGGTCTCTCATCTCTGTATCACAGGCTTACCTGGTGGCTCAGACAGTAAAGAATTTGCCTGCAATGTGGGAGACCTGGGTTCGATCCCTGAGTTGGGAAGATCCCCTGGAGAAGGAAAAGGCTACCGACTGTAGCCATGGACTGTACAGTCCATGGGGTCGCAAAGAGTCAGATACAACTGAGGGACTTTCACTTTCACTTTCATCTCTGTATCCCATCATCCCAGGTGTCCTCAACACTCACTGGAGTGCTTTGTACAGAGTAAGTCCTTATTGTAAGATTCTTCCTTTGAGCACCTCTGTTTCTGTGTGGTTCTTAACACAGGTGCTGAAGGCAGAAACTGAGAAACACACTGTGTATGTGTGTGTGTGTGTGTGTGTGTGTGTGTGTGTGTTTCGAGGCGTTTCGAGGCAGAGGGGTGAGAAAGAAATACAGGCACATTTTTGTGTCCAGGTACATGTGTGTCCCCCACATTGATATCCATGTGAAATCTTGTTTAAATTGTTCTCAGGAATAAACTTGAAGGGGGAAAGGGTTATAAAAGATAAGGCAGAGAGATGGGTCCACTCCCACAAGGTTGGTCTTGGCGATCCCCAAGGAGATTACTGGTTTGGGCACTGAAAGCCCTACACCCAGCGAGACCCCCAGATCCTGGGAAACCTGGACAGTGGATTACCCTAGCCCCACTTTTAGCCCCAAATTTTAGCCACCTCCTAGTCCCCTTTTCCTAACTTTTTATGCCACTGTTCATTCACCAGCATAAGCATGGGGTAAACACATCAATTTATCATAGCCTAGGCCACACGAAACGCTGATAATTCTTTAAATTTTCCAACACTGAATTAAGCCCTGCTCTGCAAAGTGGGTGTTTTAGATCTTCAAAGAAATTATTTCAGCAGATTAAAAATACTTTTGCTATGTGAGGTGCTTTAGTAAAACAGAAAGCAGGTGGGAAACACACTGAGATTATGTCAATACCCTGGAAATGTTATGGAATGGCAACTTATTTTCTCAATTCACCCTCAAATCACATACAAACAGTTGAGGTAAAGAATCTTCCAGAAAAATGTCAATATTCCATATTTGGTTCTGAGAGTTCCTTTTATTTATAAAATATTTTAAAATCCTTCTATCTTCTTGATACTTAGTTTGATGGTTTTAGAAGCCATATTCTGAACCGTGGTATTTTCAAGTCAAATTTTTATGCAAACAAAGCAATCTACAAATGTTCGGAAACAATGAACTGTACATAGAGCTTCAAGCCTCCATGACAGTCTCCTTGCTGTTGGCTTGGTGTTTACAGCAATCTTCAGTGTGGGAATATGTTCTCCTACATTTCTATTAGTTCCCACAAGGGAATGACAAAGCCCTTTCAACACTTCTTAAAGCCCTCCTTTTAACCCTCCACCATGTCTAATGCCACAAAGCCAACATCTGAAATAATCATGTATGCACTGGTGTGATACCTGAGGACCTATAAAATGTACTTAATTTGGTAAAACATTCAGTTAATATTCTGGGAGTTTCTACAAGCTTCAGCATGCAAATTGTTCTAAGTGGACTCAAGTGACTGAATTTTTTGCTGGATTAACTGGAGGTTCAGACACCTTCTAAATCCACCATTGCAACACTCAAAATATGTGACTAACACTATCCATAACACTGATAGAATCAATTATTTTTAACAGGAAGAAAACCTTAAACTGTCCCTTCACATTGGCTGTGCCATCAGCTGAATACGGGTACATAACTTCTTGTAGAAATATGATTTGATATGAGAACATCTGTAACCGTCTGGAACATATTTTTCCCAGGACTTTACTTCGAGCTCTCTACAGATATCAGATGTTCTCCACAGAATCTGTGACATATCTTAGGATTCTTGAATAAACATCAGTTATGCCTCTGTCTTGAATAGTGTCAATCTGAATTGAAAATCTGCCAGCCTTCTTAACATCACCACCAGCAGACTTCTTAATGAATCTGTTGATACTGTGGATAGATTTCTATTAAAATCAGAGTTGTATAAGCTCATCTTCCACTTACTTTAGAAACTCACTTTAGTTTCCAAAGTCCAAGATGTGTTTGAGCAACAATCTGAGAAACACACACAAGGGTCCTATCTTACCACTTGTATTTGCTAGAGCATTTTTCATCCTGTGATAATTGATAGGGTCCTTTACCAATGTCCTTAAGTCCATTAATTAAGCAAAATAAAAATACTTCAGCACAACTGGTTCTATCTTCATGTTCTTTTGATTATCAAATGAAATACTGGAGGTGTTATTAATAGCACTTATTAAATGGGAAGCTTCATCTCTTATACCAGTCCCTCTGACATAAATGTTCTGTGAATTACATCTGAAGAACACAGTGCAAAAAAATAATCTACTTAATTAAGCTCAGTAAAGTTGTTTCAGATATGCACAGAGGTGTATATACAAAGACATTCTTCTAAAAGATATCTAGTAATTCCAAAAATTTGGAAAAACTTGCACTATAGGGAATAGTTAAATGATTTATTATATATCCCTACAAAGAAATGTTATACTGTTATTAAAATTAATGTGGTGAAAATATTTTTACTTACATGGAAAAATAGTCCACCATTACAGTTAAGTAGGGGAAAAGAGAATTTAAAGCTAGTATTAGAGAAGTTGCTCAGTCATGTCTGACTCTTTGTGACCCCATGGACTGTAGCCTACCAGGCTCCTCCGTCCATGGAATTTTCCAGGCAAGAGTACTGGAGTGGGTTGCCATTTCCTTCTCCAGAGGATCTTCCTGAACCAGGGATCGAACTCAGGTCTCCTGCATTGGAGGCAGACGCTTTATCACCTGAGTCACCAGAGAAACCTAGTATTACAGTATAGTAAATTTATGTTTATATACTTTTTTCATTATATATATCCACATTGCATGGAAATAAGTCTGAAAAGATATACACTAACTAACACAAGCAGCCATCTCTGGATGGTGGAATTATGGGTAAATGTCATGTTCCAGCTCTTCTTTCTACTGCCGCTACCACTAAGCCAAGCTCTATCAGTGCCCAGGGCAGAAAGAGAGAGAACCTGAGCTACATGCAAAAGACAAAAGGTGCTCATAGATTAACGGACTCCCAGAGGCAATAGCTTTGTTGGTAAAGAATCTGTCTGCAAAACAGGAGACCTTAGTTCGACCCCTGGGTAGGGAAGATCCGCTGGAGAAGGGATAGGCTACCCTCTCTAGTATTCTTGGGCTTCCCTTGTGGCTCAGCTGGTAAAGAATCTGCCTGTAATGCAAGAGACCTGGGTTCGATCTCTGGGTTGAAAGATCCCCTGGAGAATGGAACAGCTACCCACTCCAGTATTCTGGCCTGAAGAATTCCATGGACTGTATAGTCCATGGGGCCGCAAAGAGCTGGACACGACTGAGCGACTTTCACTTTCGGAGGCAGAAGGTTCTGGAGTGGGAGCTGAGAATGTACATTTCTAACTAGCTTCCAGGTAATGTGGAGGCTGCTGAGTAGCACCTCCCTAGAGTTTTCCTTCACCCCAGCTCTCATTAACCAGCTCCCTCATGCCTATACTCCCTTCTATTATTAATTGTGTGTGTGTCTCGATTCTTCCACTAGAATCGAGTAAAGGCGCGGGGAGGCCACAGCTCCTGGTCCAAGTCTAGTGTCTTCCAAACAGCAAGTACCCAATGCATGCTGTTGCAGAAATTAACGAGGAGACTTTCAGGCATGGTGGGAGGGTACTGAGAAAGATCTGTGACATTTACTACTGCTCATGTGGAACCATGGCATCATAAAAAGCCTCACCTACATATGGGCCAGAATCTCTGGGGGCAGGCCAAGGAATCTTCACACCACAAGCTCTCCAGGTGATTCATCTGCTCACTAAAGCTAGAGATTCTGCCCAGGAAACCAGAAGAAAGGGAGGATTCTTCATTGAGATAATGAAAGCCCCTGAAAAAATTTGAGAATGTTTTCAGGGAACTTTATCACACTCTATCACACTTTAATCCGTTAACACTGGAGTATGAATTAGTGCCTCCAATTAGCACAGAAAAGAGAAAATAGACACAAAGTTGATATGATGTGATAAAAGAAACTTTTCAAAGGTCCAGAGCAGAGCTGAGAATCAGCTTGAGGACTGGATGCCTGTTTCCAAGGGAAGTGGAGATGATGTATATCACACTAGCCAGAGCGCCTCTTGCTTTCAGGCATTACAATCCCTAAAACAAAGAGATTTTTAAAAAGAAAAAAAGACAAGAAAAATGTGTCTGTTCCTATTTCCCAAGAATCTTTATGCAAGCGCCACACTCAGAGGCCAAGAGCGCACTGGACTCAGAACATTTGGTGACTCGTTCCTTCCCACGTGCTACCGTTCCCAGCTGTATCTGCTGAGAACCAAAGTGTTGGGATCTTATAAAAGGCATTTTGAGAGGCCACAACACTTCCTCTTCTTACTTCAACATGAGGCCCTCAATTAAGCCGGAACTAATTCTTATGACAAGTTACAAACCGCAAGCCAAAATAATGAAAACATTGACACCACTCACGCTAGCGGAAGACTTCAGGGAGCTCCCATGACAAAGCCCCTGTTATTCACCCAGCTCTCCCAACGGTTCCCAGTGCCGGGCATGGCAGCCTCCCTAAGCCCTGGAGAATGAGGCAGAAAGCAGAATTTCCACTGTGGCACTAATTCAAGCTTCCAGCAGATGGTTCTGCCGATTTGACCAACTTTTTCATAGAAATTTTCCTCTAAATCAGGATGATGCAGAGGGAAGAACACTAGACTCGGAGTCAGAAGTCCTGGATTCCATATCCCAATTTATCAAAAATGGACAGCTGGAACAGGTTCATTTATCTGAGCCCGGCAATGTGTACACTTGTGTGCACATGTGTGTGTATATGGGGTTTCCCTGGCAGCTCAGTGGTAAAGAATCCACCTGGAATGCAGGAGATTCAGGAGACACAAGTTCAATCCCCAGGTTGGGTGGATCCCTTGGAGAAGGAAATGGCAACCCATTCCAGTATTCTTGCCTGGGAAATTAAATGGACAGAGAAGCCTGGTAGATTACAGTCCACAGGGTCAAAAAGAGTCAGACACAACTCAGTGACTGAGCATGCACACAGGAGTGTGTACATATAATAGTAAACTGGTAGCTTCATAACTGAGATCTGAGCACATCCAGTGTGGGGGGGAACACCTGTCCCTCCAATTCTCTACATGCTGGTCCTGGGTGCATGTAGGTGCTTCTTTGCTGGAAAAGGAATTTGGGAGTATGGGTTAGACAGAAGGAATGGGGGCAGTAGATGATCATGATTCCACATCAGTCCTTCCACTCTCCCTGGGAGCAAACTGTCAAGCTGGATGTGGCAGGGAGTAATCTACCAGCACAGTGAGGTCCTAGTGGCAGAATAAGTGAGGCCTGAGCTCAAATGAGACACCCTCAGGGGACCCCAAAAGCAACAAAACAATCTTTAGGAGAGTTCCAAGGTCCCATGGTTATGCCAAGGAGAGGCTGAATCCCTCCAGAATTGAGTTTTTCCAATTAAGAAGACATCCCTCCTACTCGCTGAGGGGTAAGGCCTGGGGACATGGAATGGACACAAGAACGCTCCTGCCAATGCCTCAGGGCCAATATCAGAGTAGCTCACGTACAGAGGAGTGACTTGTAAACTACATCAGAGATCTAAAGACATGGGATGCTCCTTTTTCCTTTGTTTTCTCAATATGAGGCCAACACCCAAGAGATGAGAGCTCAGGCACCAGTGGCAGAATGAGCTCTCAGAGGGCCCAGGAGAGCTACATCGAAAAGCATCTTCAGGAAAACGGGTGAAGGCTCTCTTACTCTCCAGAGGGACCTCTGCAAACGGCAAATTCAATCAATTTTCCTTTGATACCAGATCTCCTCCCAGTTTTAGTTTCTCTGTCTACATACGGGGTAAGGCCATTCAAATACTCTACAGACATTCAAATCAGCATGTTCAAAATTAAATTCACCTCCTTCCATTCATAAATATTAAGTACCATTAAATATATACATCTGTACTTCCCCCAGACTCTAAGCTCCTTGAGAACCATGATCAGATTTTATATATCTTTGTATCCCCAATGGAAAGACAGCAGAGTCTCAATAGTAATTCACTGCATTGAAATAAACTGTTCCGCATTAGCTATGATAATGCTGGGTTTCCCAGATGGCTCAGTAGTAAAGGATCTGCCTGCAATGCAAAAGACATAGGAAATGTAGGTTCGAGCCCTGGGTCAGGAAGATCCCCTGGAGGAGGAAATGGCAACCCACTCCAGTATTCTTGCCTGGGAAATCCCAAGGACAGAAGAGTTTGGCAGGCTTCAGTCCATGGGGTCACAAGAATCAGACATGACTGAGCAACTGAGAATATGATAAGAGTAGCTGCTATAAGAAATGCCAAAATCTCAGGGACTAATATAATACCATTTTATTTTGTGTGCACTAAAGACCCAAAAATGGATGTTTCTAACTAGCAGATAGTTAGGAAGCCAGGGGATCTGGGATTATTCTATTGAGACCCAGGATAAGTCTATTATGTATCTCTGCCCTCCTCTAGTGTCTTAAAGTCTCTGCATTCAGCACACACATGGGTGTGTGTGTGTGTGACAGAGAGAGAGGGAGACAGAGGTTAACTGATTGAAAAAGCCTCCATTTACCTGTATCATTGACATAATTTTTAACTATTAATAACACGTCTTTTCACCCTCAAAAGTGTCCAAGGTTGAAGGACAAATGATGTTGTTACTCTACTTATAAACCATCTCTTAGATAATCTATGAGCCCACCATAAAGTTGCTCAAGGTTTATATTTTTCACCATGGGCAGCTACGAGCCAGTCTGAAGTAAACACTGTTAACAAAGAAGAAAGGTCAAGAGTGGCATATTCCATTGTACCTGATCATCATTTACTCTCCTGCAAAGTCAGATACATTCTTCAAACATTGAAGTTCACTTCAGAGAAATCATGGCCTTCTAGAAAATGCCTGCCCTGTGCTGTATCACAGCACTGCCCTCAACCTGAAGAGTCTGACACTAGAAAGCCAAGTCTTCTGTTGTAGTCATTGCTGAACTGACTTCCCAGCAAAAGACTGACATCTTCAGAAAAGCCACTTCTCCCTTCCAAAAATAAACAAAAAATATCTACGATCTGATCATAAATCCTTTAGTTACAGTATTCATAACATGCCCAAGAAAGAAATTAAGAAACTTCTTCCCAATGGTGAATTGCCACCCAACTTTAAAAGTAAAAGCCTTTAATTCTGAAATTATAATTATACAGACATGGACCAGCCTAACATGTATTTTTACTAACAGTCCTACTGCTGCTGCTGCTGCTGCTACATAACACAATAAGCAAAGGTGTAAAGGGAATGTTTAAGACTTAAGGGCAAAAAGTTTTCAGGAACCCAAGAGAATTTCACAAGATAGGTATAGAAATACATACCAAATACCAGAAAGGTAGAAGGAAATAACCTAAAAGTCTTCATTAGCCTCACTGGTGAAAACTTAGTTGGAACAACTTGAAATTACACAGGAACTCTTTGAGAAACACTCCGCAGTTCAACTTCGCCGATTCAGACTTATTTGCCATGTCAATCAGTCAGGATGAAAGAGGCTTTGCCAAACGTACATGCTTTCCCCATCTAACACCTTCTCTGGTTGAGCCTCGTGACGATACTGCTAAGAGGAATATGTGATCAAATGCTTAAGCATTAACCATGTGCAAGGAAAGCCATTAAATGAATGAACCTTCTGTGAATTAAATTGATTTTCTAGAAAATGAAAACAAAATTGAATCCAAGAATAAACTATCTTAAAATCACATTAGACAAGTGAAAACATAAAGTATTTTTTCACTGGGGCTATAAAAATTAAATTAGCTAAAAGAGGAAATAAATGCTTTTGTGTTCCAAGCAGTTCCACTTATTAGGACAATAGGTACCTATGAAAGAACCAAAACTCTAAAAAGAACTGTAATTGTTTCCAAGGATGATGCTTTGTGTAGACAAAGCAAAGTCAGCTTTCTCTCTAAGTAACTTTCCAGGAAAAGGAGAATCATATTCAGCGGCTGTTCACAATTGAAGAAGGGAAGGTTACAGAGAACCAGAAGTTCAGAGAAATCCACATTTGACTCCAAACTGGCCCCTTGCTGAGGACAGGGTGGGCATGCTAGCTCCCCCCACTTCACCCTCCCCCCTCCCCCCCCATTCCATCCCTCCCAATCTTCCCAAGAGTTCAGCTGCTGCAGTACATTTCTGCTTTTCATATACAGGCTGGCTCAAAATGCTGTTCTGGGCTCGGGAGGTATGCCATGAGGTCTACAAGAACATTTTTGTCATACCCAGATCCCTGTTTTATCAGCAGGTAAGTTCACAAGCTGCTATAACAAACAGGATCAGATTTCAGAAGCCAGACACAATTTCAAATGTCCAGGTCCCTCTTTTCCAAGTGATGGATCAGGGATCTAGGCTCTTTCTATCCTCCGACTCTACTGTCCTTCAACCAACTGGATGGGAGCAGCGAGTTGGCTCATGGAAAACTGTGCAGAACTCAATTTCAAGATTCTTCTAGAGGCACAGGCAGCTGGGAAATGTGTTCTCTGGAAAAAGAGGAAAACTGGACACTGGTGAATTCTACCAATTTCTACCACTCTGGATCTACCCATTTGTTCAGAAATCACTTGTTAATCTCTTTTGCACATCAGATACTCTCTCAAGGACTAGGGTAAATGTTGAGCAGTGTGCTGCACTTCAGTAATCACAGGCTTGCAGGACAGAAAAATGGGCACATACATAATCACAAACGATAACATGATAAATGCTATAACAGAGGCATGAGCAGAGGGCTGAGGAAACCCAGAAAAGAAGCAAGATCAGGAAAGTTTCAGGAACATTTGAGTCGAATCTTGAAAGAGGATGACAATGGCTAATGTTCTTTAATCATTTTCTACTCATTCAGTACCATTCCAGTGGTTTTCATGTATTAAGTCACCTAATCACCACTACTCTAAAGCTAGGTATTATTAGTATACCAATAAACAAGAAGCTGAAGCATACAGAGGTTTAGTCACTTGCTCAGGGTCTCACCATTTACTAGTGAGGCAAGGTTTGGACCCAGGCATTCTATCTCCTGAAATGACTCTTAACCAGAAAAAGCCATCAGAGTTCAACAGAGAAGAAGGACAAGGCCCCCTCTACTGACAGGAGCCCTGGATCAGCGTTCTGTACAGTAGAGCAGGTCTGGAGAACACACGCTGAAGAGGACTCACTGCACCCTCCCCACTCGTGCCAGGCAGCTATGGGTGTCACAGAGAAATGGCCTGGAACAGGAAACACCAATCCAAGGCTAGGGGGATGTCAGGACATTAGGAAGACAGGTCAGACTGGAGAAGGAACCCAGACCTGAAGAGCAGACTGTCCTGCTAAGGCAGGGCCAGAAGCCAAGCAAGGTATCAGAAGAGTCATTTAATATCAGCGAGTCATTTAATAAAAAGCCATTAAGAAGTTATTAGATTCAACACCTATCAATCCAAGTTGAAGCTGACCCATAGCCAAAAGCTGTTGGCAGGGGGCAGTGCCCTCTCCCTGTGTGCAGGTGATCCAGGGCTGTGCAGGCTGTCACTGTTACAAAGAAGAAAGTGGGATCCCTTCCTGATTCCCTAGGAATGCTGCATCCCCTGCTGAGTATTTGTAACATCAGCCTCTGAACACTGCCTGGATTCCACTCCAGCCATATGCCTGGCCTCCTGAGTATAGTAAAAGCAGGCAGGGCTCACCCACACCCAGGCTTGGTATCCTTCCTAGACACACAGGCCTGCACTCCCTAGTTCCCCTGTAGCTACATGGGGCCACATGATTAAGCAGAGCCACTGAAATGTGTGCAGAAGTGACCTGTTCCTTTTGGGACACCAAATAAAGAACTGGTCTCTAGTCCTCTGCCTTGGCAATGCTGGAAGCCACCTGTTGAGATGGCAGCCTAACAAGATAGACGGGATCCTGCCCAGAGCTTCCCCAAGCCCACACCAGACTTTATGAAAGCAAGAAATAAGCCTTACTTTTTTTTGCCTTAACGCCCTGAGATTTCTGGGTTTAGTTATGAATGTCATATAACCTAGCTAGTATATATAATACATTATATTTCAAGCCTGTGTCCATCACTGGTATTGTTTCTTCTTCTGTTCTGACCCCAAAACTCATGCCAACCTCACTTCAATAAAGCCAAGAGTACATATGCTAAAGGGCTTCCCAGGTGGCACTAGTGGTAAAGAACCTGCCTGCCAACGCAGGAGACCTAAGAGATGTGGGTTCAAGCCCTGGGTTGGGAAGATCCTCTGGAGAAGGAAATGGCAACCTACTACAGTATTTTTGCCTGGCGAATCCCATGGACAGAGGAGCCTTGTGGGCTACAGTCCATAGGATCACAAAGAGTCAGACATGACAGAATCAACTTAGCAAATACACTAAATCTAATCCACTAGTATGCAAATGTGGTTACTTATTTAATCAGTTATTAATTTTCACATTTTCTAACAAAACTATAAATAAAACTCCTTGATCAACACTTGGTATGTCACTGCCTATGTCAGAATGGTCACAGAGTCTGAGCTATTTCCTAACACATCCTCCTGCTTTAAGTGGGAATCTAACAGGATGAACTTTCCAGTAATGAGGCTTGACAACCTTGCTACCGCCAGGAGAAGCAGCAGTCAGGGTGGGAGGAAGGCTGCTAACTTCCTTGCTGAAGTGTTGATTAGCCTTCCTGCAACAAGCCTACTAGTGGAGGAATTCCTATCTGTCCTCATCTGAACATCTGATTCATGAATGCTTCCTGGGCCTCTCTGCACCCACCACACACACACACACACACACACACACGATATCAGCAAACTGCAACATCAACATTTCCAAAGGAAGCTGTATCAGTGCCAGTGACCCCCAAGTTATAAGAAAACAATATTCAAGAAGTATTAAGTATAAATTCAATCAGAATTAGAGAACATCTTTTGCTAAATTCCAATCTGTTTACTTTACTTCCTTGAAGTGACATGTACACACATGAAGACTTCTAGCTTCAACATGATGTCTATAACTTTCAGGAAAAAAATAGGGAAAAAATTGTCTTTTAATCTCTAGTACCAGTTGGGCAGTCAGACCCCAGACGTAAGCAGACAGAACAATATGCTTCTCTATCTAGAGGTTACTTAGAGAAACACACAATGAATTAAGCTTGCAGCAGAACAAGCTCAGAGAGAACGGGTTCAAAAACAAAAAAAATGCACAAATTGTATAACTACCTAAAAAGCCATGACATTACTTAGGTAAATTTTTGAAAGACAAATATTATGTAAAATGATAAATTTTACTAATTTACATTTTCTCAAAATATTTGTATAACATTTCATTTTTCAGGCTATTAAGAAACTCCAAATACACATGATTAACATTATCCCGGTCAAATACCTTGAATTTCTCCCACTTTTCCTCATTCTGTTATCTCTCATTCCTTCTCCCCTACCTATTCCCAGAATTCCCTTCTCAGATTTTGATGATACAATCTGGAGGTATAGAACAGATTACCACATAATAACTATTGTATTATATATCTTCTAAGAATGATTTTTTAGATTTGCTTTCAGCTTGTGAATAGAAATCCAATTACAGATTTTATATGTAATCCTTAATTATATTTATAACAACCTAGGTATACAAATGGAGAAGGCAATGGCACCCTATTCCAGCACTCTTGCCTGGAGAATCCCGTGGATGGAGGAACCTGGTAGGCTGCAGTCCATGGGGTCGCGAAGAGTCGGACACGACTAAGCGACTTCACTTTCACTTTTCACTTTCATGCATTGGAGAAGGAAATGGCAACCCACTCCAGTGCTCTTGCCTGGAGAATCCCAGGGACGGGGGAGCCTGGTGGGCTGCTGTCTACAGGGTCACACAGAGTCGGACACGACTGAAGTGACTTCACAGCAGCAGCAGCAGGTATACAAACAGATGCAGATGTACACTCAATGGTTTAAGTGTTTGCCCCAGCCTTTTTCATACTCTGGTTTTCCTTTTCTGATTATTCACTGCACCATCAACCATCTCTTGGTCACCTGGAACTTATCTTTATGCACTCTTTTCAAAACAGACAAGTAAAACCTTACCCAAGAGAACCACTATCACAGATAATTTTGAAGCTTTGCCTGTCAGAGAATATAACTGTTTTCACACATCAAAGACAAGCTGGCTGGGTATAAAATTATTGAATATAGTCTTTCACAAGCAAAACTCTATAGATATCTCTTTGGTATAGCTATCACAGAATGGTATGATTCTGGATGATGTTATCTTTCTTATTTTGGTATTTTGGTATTATCTATTTGCTACTCACTGAACACATGTCATTGTAAAAAGAAAATAAATAATAAAAATGAAGTCATAGATTTATGATGCATGCTGATTTCTACATTCTGCTGGACTTTGAAAGGCATGCCAATAATTGCTATCATTAAGATGAGAACCGAACAATAAGTCACATAAAGATACTGATGATACAAATGAATACTAAAAACTACTGCACAGTAATTTTAGAATTTACAAAATAATAATATTGGGATTTAATATCATTTCTATAGAAGGGGAAAAGTAGCGCATCTGGAACATATAATGAGAAGAAAACATCAGACATTCTCAAAACTCTCCAGATCTTCCTCAGGCAGGACTCTGAAATCTGAAAGCCACAGCCTTACAACTGAGCTCTAGCTCAAGCCTCTGTTAGGCTCCCAGCATACCACCTTTTCATTCAGAACATCTCCCCACCCCCTTGAAAAAGAGACATGTGAGACATATCAAAACTGATTATACTTTGGAGGAGGTCAGATGGAGAAGGACCATAGCATAGTTGTTAAAAACACAAGATATAGGTTCAGACCACCTGGGTTCAAGCCTGACTCTAGCACATACCCCACACCTGTGGGTGACCGTGAGCAAGTTAACTTCCACGTGCACTTGTTTCCTCATCTGCAAAATTAAGAACAGTATCTCCCTTATAGTATTGTTATAAGAACGGAGTCATCAACAACTTCAGATATGCAGATGATACTACTCTAATGGCAAAAAGTGAGGAGGAACTAAAGAGCCTCTTGATGAGGGTGAGAGAGGAGAGTGAAAAGGTTGGCTTAAAACTCAACATTCAAAAAACTAAAATCATGGCATCTGCATGGCAAGTACATGGGGAAAAAGTTGAAAGAGTTGAAAGATTTTATTTTCTTGGGCTCCAAAATCACTGTGGATGGTGATTGCAGTTATGAATTAAAAGAAGTTTGCTCCTTGAAAGAAAAGCTATGACAAACCTAGATAGCATATTAAAAAGCAGAGATATCACTTTGCCAACAAAGGTCCATATAGTCAAAGCTATGCTTTTTCCAGTAGTCATGTATGACTTGGACCATAAAGAAGGCTAAGCATTGATGCTTTCGAATTGTGGTGCTGGAGAAGACTCTTGAGAGTCCCTTTGACAGTAAGGAGTCCCTTCGAGAGTAAAGAAGGGACCATAAGAAGGGACCATAAAGAAGGCTAAGCATTGATGCTTTCGAATTGTGGTGCTGGAGAAGACTCTTGAGAGTCCCTTTGACAGTAAGGAGATCCAACCAGTCAATCCCAAAGGAAATCAACCCTGAATATTCGCTGGAAGGACTGATGCTGAAACTGAAGTTCCAATTCTTTGGCCACCTGATGCCAAGAGCTGACTCACTGGAAAAGACCCTGATGCTGGGAAAGACTGAGGGCAGAAGGTGAAGAGGGCAACAGAAGATGAGACAGTTGATGGCATCACTGACTAAATGAACATGAGTTTGAGCAAACCCCAGGATATAGTGAAGGACAGGGAAGCCTGGTATGCTGCAGTTCATGGGGTCGCAAAGAGTCAGACACAACTTAGCAAATGAACAACAACAAAACACAGTACCTGGCATGCAGGAAGTGTGAACCAAGTGTCTGTTATGAACAAATGAGTCACACAAAATAAGAGTAATAGGTTGACCTCCATTATCTGACATGTCCCCCAACAACATTTATGACCATCCAGGTGAGCCCAAGAGGCAGTCTTATTGCCATCTCAAACTAAACCACTCAGACAAGCTGAAGAAAAATGATGGAACTGGTTCAAGTCATGGGACTTACTGGTGCCAGAACTAGAGCAAGTTCTTCTTGTCCACTGTGCTCTGCCCTACACTCACCTTCAAGCCACCCTGTCATTGAGTCTGGTCATTCAGAGACAGCACCACTCCAGATCTTGTTACCCAAACACTAGGTGACACTGTCTTTAGTTTGCAAAGTAATTAGAGAGTCAGTAGTCAGTTCAGTCACTCAGTCGTGTCCAACTCTTTGTGACCCCATGAACTGTGGCATGGCAGGCTTCCCTGTCCATCACAAACTCAAGGAGCTTGCTCAAACTGATGTCCATAGAGTTGGTGATGTCATTCAACCATCTCATCCTCTGTCATCCCCTTCTTCTGCTTCCCTAGTAGCTCAGCTGGTAATTAGAGAAATGGTCCTTAAAACATCCCCCTACAAAATGAGGGAATCCTACTTCAGTTCTGTTAGTTTGTTTTGTTTTGCTTTGTTTTTAAAGACTGTCAGAGGGCAGGGAATGTTTTGTTTGTTGTTCTACCTAGGGATTATAGGTTTCTCAACTTCCTCTCAAGAGGAAGTTGGTTCAAACCTACAACTAGGAACCCTACATGAAGACTCAACACTGCTATTTAAAGCAATTAAAATGAAGGCAGTCTTTCATTTCACTCAGCACCTTGCTGGAGAGCTAGTCTCTCAGTCTTATGGTCTCACAATTAATTTGTTGGTACAATGAATCTAAATGAAGAGGAGGAATTTACTCTCATGCCTACCAATCCATACTAGAAAAATCTATGAGGGTCAATACCCTGGAGTATCCCCCCAAAAGCCTCTAAACGGGGAGTTCAGTTCAGTTCAGTTGCTCAGTCATGTCCGACTCTCTGCGACCCCATGAGTCGCAGCACGCCAGGCCTCCCTGTCCATCACCAACTCCTGGAGTTTACTCAGACTCATGCCCATCGAGTCAGTGATGCCATCTAGCCATCTCATCCTCTGTCGCCCCCTTCTCCTCCTGCCCCCAATCCCTCCCAGCATCAGGGTCTTTTCCAGTGAGTCAACTCTTCGCATGAGGTGGCCAAAGTATTGGAGTTTCAGCTTCAGCATCAGTCCTTCCAATGAACACCCAGGACTTATCTCCTTCAGGATGGACTGGTTGGATCTCCTTGCAGTCCAAGGGACTCTCAAGAGTCTTCTCCAACACCACAGTTCAAAAGCATCAAGTTTTCGGCACTCAGCTTTCTTCACAGTCCAACTCTCACATCCATACATGACCACTGGAAAAACCATAGCCTTGACTAGATGGACCTTTGTTGGCAAAGTAATGTCTCTGCTTTTTAATATGCTATCTAAGTTGGTTTAACTTTCCTTCCAAGGAGTAAGCGTCTTTTAATTCCATGGCTGCAGTCACCATCCACAGTGATTTTGGAGCCCAAAAAAATAAAGTCTGACACTGTTTCCACTGTCTCCCCATCTATTTCCCATGAGGTGATGGTACCAGATGCCATGATCTTAGTTTTCTGAATGTTAAGCTTTAAGCCAACTTTTTCACTCTCCTCTTTCACTTTCATCAAGAGGCTTTTTAGTTCCTCTTCACTCTCTGCCATAAAGGTGGGTGTCATCTGCATATCTGAGATTATTGATATTTCTCCCAGCAATCTTGTTTCCAGCTTATGCTTCTTCCAGCCCAGCGTTGCTCATGATGTACTCTGCATATATGTTAAATAAGCAGGGTGACAATATACAACCTTGACGTACTCCTTTTCCGATTTGGAACCAGTCTGTTGGTCCATGTCCAGTTCTAACTGTTGCTTCCTGACCTGCATACAGGTTAAGAACACAGGCTACAGAGGCCCCTCCATCTGCCATCCAGGTGATCCTACACACGGCTTAACCTCTTCAAGCAAAGTAGTCTCATCTGTACAATAGAGAGGCAGTAGCACCTACCTCATAATGTTGTTGTGAGGATTAAGTGAGAAATAAATCTAATTCACCTAGCACAGTGCCCAACATGTTTCTTATGGTCTTCATCATCACAGCCAAACAAGAATAAAAACCCCTGTACTCAAGTATGTGGTCTCCATCAGTGCTGCCATTTCCAGCTATCTACAAAGCAATTAAGCCAGTCCTGATATGCTTCATCTGTTCACCTGGAGAACTGTCCACGCCATAATATACAATAAGCTATTCTAATATACAATAGGCTATTTGATGTTCCCAGGACGAGCTCCTGTTTCATTGTTTTGCACAGCCCCTAAAACTTTGACATGGCAGCCCTGAATCTTCCCTCTATGATGAAACTTTTTATAGTTCTGGTGTCCGGTTGACTTTTGACTTGCTTAGTTATATAGCCTAAGTTTGTTTACTCCATGGGTCACTGAGGATGTAACTGGTAAAATACCTGTGGTGATGGCTTGCTGACTTTTAGGCTAAATTCAGATAGAGGATACCTAAAAATCTCCATTTGGTTCCAGGGAATCTAGGATCCCCCAGAACTCCAGAAAGAAGAGAGACACCAGATCACCCCCAAAAGCAATGGTAGCCCCTTCTATCCTGGGTGTGGGAAGCTCCCAAGGCAGTCAAGAAGGAAATATCTCACTTGGCCCAGCAGGAACTGGCTAGTCTTGACCTCCAGAGGGAAAAACAGCAGGAAAGACAGGCAAGTTGGTGTACTTAGTCCTGGCTGGCCATGATCACCAGATCTCTAGGAATCCCCTCTCCTGAGTGCATCTCACAGCCTCAGAAATCCACCCCAGGTGCACACCACTAGAGCTGGCAGCCAGGTGGTCTTTACCTCTCCGGACTTTTAGGGAGAAGCCAAAAAGCTGCCAGTGGCATCTGTTTGTTCTCCCACCTGACAAATCCTCCCCCTGCTCTCCTCCCAGAGTTGGGTTTATTCTCAGCAAGGAACTGATGACTGCAATGAGAGAGCTCACAGCCAACCAACAAATCAAGTTCAGAGGTTCACACTTCAATTCCTCTTGCCCTGTGACCTTGGCAATCTGGGGAACCCTCTAGTCAGCCTACTTTTCTCTCGTGCCTGCACCTCTGCTCATATGCTCCCTTGTCCTCCACCCCCCAACCTCAACTCCTTCCTTCTCTCCCTTTCTAAACAGATCCTGGAAGCAAGACAAAAAACAGCAATCCAAAAAACAGAAATACATTAATCACACACTCACAGACACTTCATAACAATTTTGTAAGACAATACTTTAAATGTGAGCTCCTTGGTGGCAAGACACATCCACTGTAAAGAATCTAATCCAAAGACCCAGAACAAACGTAAAAGATTGAAAAGTTCATACTGTTTCTTTTTTTTTTTCCCCCATTTATTTTTATTAGTTGGAGGCTAATTACTTTACAATATTGTAGTGGTTTTTGTCATACATTGACATGAATCAGCCATGGATTTACATGTATTCCCCATCCCGATCCCTCCTCCCACCTCCCTCTCCACCCGATTCCTCTGGGTCTTCCCATTGCACCAGGCCCGAGCACTTGTCTCATGCATCCAGCCTGTAGGGTAGTGGTTATCGCGTTCACCTCATACTGTTTCTTATGAAAAGCAAGATCAGAAAGGGCCTGAGTCACATGTTCCTCTGTTTGACTTGCGTCAGAGGAGCTGACTACCTGAGGCTGTTGCGTGGTGGCTAGCACATCAGGCCAGTCATAGTTTCTCTCTCTGTTTTGTATCTTTTGTCAGTGAGATAAAGATCAGCATCAGTGACTCCCATTCAGAAGCCCATCCAGGACCCACCATAAGCGGAGAATCCTCTTTTCCACAAATTTTGTACTATCCAATCACAGAACAAAGCCCAGGGTTCCCATCCTCACTTTCGTTCAGTGGGGCAAGGATTCTGCCCACTCCTTACCCACTGTCTGATTTCTCACCGAAGGAGCATTTGCAAGTTGAAAGATTTATACTCTGTGAAATATTTAACTTGTCATCAGCCGTGGGCTCCAGGCTCCGGGCTGTGCCGGTCAGTTCCAGGAAAGTTCCCTGAGCCTCCCTCATAGGCATGGCCACACTGCTCCCAAGTGGCTCCTGTGGAAAAGCAGGAAGCCAGAGCCGGCTGGGGCTGGATGGCTTTTGAGGCCCACAAGGGCCTGCCTCCTGCTAGGAGCCCCCCTCTGTCAACCCAGCCCTAGACCCTCCTAGCACCCCTCACTGTGGAGAACTCAGCAGCTCCAGAAAGGCCCTCTGTCGTGGCACAGGGAGCATTCCATGTCGTTAATAACCCTAAAAAGCTGCCTGGCTGCTCTAACAAAGGAAAGTCCAGAATTCAACCTCAACACCAACACAGAGGAGTCTGTTAAGATACAAGTGGAAGGAGGACTTCCCTTACTTAAAAAAAAAAAAAAAACAACAAAAAAAAAGGTGGTGGGGGGGGGACAGGAAGGAGGAAAAGGAAAGAGAGGCAAAAGTAACTAGAGACTAAAAACATGTATTAGCACCTACTGCATAGGGTTGTTTACACCCCAGAGGCAGCTCCTTACTTCTTATGAATCTGCTTAGGGTAGTTTATGAAGGTAAATCAGTCTTAGTAAGTAAAATCTCTTTCAAGCTCATCCTTTTCTCAACAATTAAAAACACAATCTATCTTTATAACTGGTGTCCCCATAACGTTGATTGTTACTGCTCCCCCCAAAAGGGATGGACCCTTGCTTCCAGTCCTGTGATCAGCAGTGCTCAAAGTTTAGAACAATATCATTAACTCTCAGTTGACAGGGGAAGCTTGGTAAGAGAGCAAAAACAAGACACCTCCCCCCCCCCCAAAAAAAATCCTCAGGGATACCAGGCAGCCCTTCTGATTCCTGGATCACCTGGGGAAATCTTTTTTTTCAGGGGGGTGGGGATTTACAATGTTGGGTTAGTGAATCAACTATAGATATGTCTTTTTTTGGATTTCCTTCCCATTGAGGTCTCCACAGAGCAATGAGTAGAATTCCCTGGGCTATACAGTAGGGTCTCATTAGTTATCTATTTTATACGTAGTATCAATAGGGTATATATGTCAACCCCAATCTCTCAATTCATCCCATCCCCCCTTTCGGCCCTCCGAATCTATATCTTTGTTCTCTTTGTCTGTGTCTCTATTTCTGCTTCATTTAAGATCATCTGTACCAATTATTTCAGATTCCACATATATGCAGTAATATATTGGATTTGTTTTTCTCTTTCTGATTTAACTTCCCTCTGTATAACATTCTCTACACCTGGGGCACACTTAATTCTTCCAAAGCCCAGGCCCAGCTCCAGACTAACTCAATCAGAACCTCTGTAGGGGACTTTCCCTGGCGGTTCAGACTTCCCTGATGGTTCTGCTTCCAGTGCAGGGAACAGAGAGGGTTCCATCCCTGGTGGGGGAACCAAGACCCCACATACCACATGGTGGATCCAAAAGATAAAATTTTTAAAAAATAAAAAAACACCACTCTGCGGGTGCACAGAGGCAGGCATCAGTGTCTTTCTGCAGCTTTGCAGACAAAGCTGAAGACCACTCTCCTAGACCTAGAGTCTTCATCCTAACCACAGAGAAGAATCTCCAAGGGAAACTCAGTCATCCCTTCCCCCCACCGCCCCACCCCAAACCGACCCAATCGCAGTCTCTGTGGATGGCGCCCCAGGGTTTTGTTTAGATGCTCGCAGGCGATTCTAAAGTTATATTTGATTAAAAGGTTTCATTTTTATTACAAAAACGCGCTCACAGAAAAGGCAGAGAATAAAGACGTAAAAAGAAATACACCTTACACACGAATAATCCTAAATCCAGCCTTCCAAAAATAATCACAGTTAATTATTTAGCTGAGGGAAAGATTGGGGTGGGAGGGGCAAGCGACTGAGGGAATATGCAGATAAAGGGAGATGTACTCACAGGTCCCGAAATCGAAGACGGTGTCCGCTTCCTAAACGCTCTCCATGCGGTTCTGGAGCTACGACGCTGCGCGCCTCGGCATCACGCAGCCGCTCCTGCACGCTGGAGCGCAGTCACATGCGTGACCACGCACACAGTCACGTTCAGTCACATGCCCAGAGGCACGCGCAGTCACGATCGCAGGCACGTGCACACACACCCGGCCTTGACGGAGGCCTGGGGAGACTGCATCACCCTTCTCATCACCAGGAAGCCGGTGTGTAATTTCATCTTGTGGGTGCCTAAGTTAGAAACATTTTGCTTACCAAACCAGATTTATGGAGTGACAATTACCTCATTTGGCCATTTTTTAAATTAATCATGGATTTATGTAACTCCTAATCAAAGCTGCTTTTCAGAACAAAGCAACCCAGGCCCAGTACCAAGTTGTTGTTACGCACTTCTAGAGGGGAAAAAAAGAAGAAAGAAAGATGTTTATTGAGCCTAAGCAATTTATCTTAGGTCTTAATGTAAGAAGTTTGAAATACTAAAATACAGGAAACCTGTCACCACCATTGAGAGCCCGGGGATATTTGAGAAGGAAAAGGAAACGAGATGAATAACAAATTTCCCTAGGGCAATAGGTTGAAAGGGAGGGGGAGGCATAAGGGCAGGGTTCCACTGTAAAGCTGCAATTGTTAGGAATTTGATTCTGCCAATAATTATGCATGAATCCTTGTGCAAATCAAAATATCATCTCTTATCTTCCCATTTGTAAAATGAGAGGGATTAAGTTTAAGGCAGGGTTTCCCTGATAGCTCAGTTGGTAAAGAATCCACCTGCAATGCAGGAGACCCCAGTTAGATTCCTATGTCAGGAAGATCCACTGGAGAAGGGATAGGCTACCCACTCCAGTATTGTTGGGCTTTCCTTGTGGCTCAGATGGTAAAGAATCCGCCTGCAATGCAGGAGACCTGGGTTTGATCCTGGGTTGGGAAGATCCCCTGGAAAAGAGAAAGGCTACCCACTCCAGTATTCTGGTTTGGAGAATTCCATGGACTGTACAGTCCATGGGGTCGCAAAGAGTCCGACAGGACTGAGCCACTTTCAGTTTTTCAGTATTGACACTATTAACGTCTTGGGCAGGATACTCCTCTGTTGGTGCTGGGGAGAGGCGCATCCTGTGCTTTGTAAGATGTTTAGCCCTGGCCCTGGCCCCTATCCCCTAGATGCCAATAGTACACACTCCCTCCTGCCCAAGTTGTGACAGTCGAAAATGTCTCCAGAGATTGCGAGATATCCCATGAGGGACAAAATCAACCATGGTTGACAACCACTGGTCTAGGGTAATTCTGAAAGTCGCTTTACTTTCAAAAATTCATAAAGTATGTGGTAAAACAAATTTGATATATCAGGGAATGCGCTTGTAGAAAGCTGAAGATGAGAACATGTAGACTTATCTGTAAAGCAGAGGTTTTCAAGCTTTGCTGAACATTAGAATCACCTGAGGAGCTTTTCAAATTTCCAGTCTTCCAGCTTCCCAAAGTCAAACCCATGGCCGATTCAATCAGAGCTCTGGTGGTTGAACAGCATTCAGATGTTGTCAGTGGGTGGTAGTTTGAGGATCAGTGGAGGAGTGACAGAAATAACAATGTCTATTTATCATTTCTCATGATTCTGATAAAACTTTATTTCAGTCAGCAAGAAAATCAAAACTCCAGTCTAGGCTGGCATTTTGCAAAGCACTGGGAAACATCATCTTAAATCAGGCCAATCTCAAGTTTTCACTTTCAAGGAAATCTATACCCACTTCCTGGATAAATACTTGGGCAACCAGAGACTCAAAGCCAAAAAGCTCAATGTCTGTGAAAAAGGTGCAGCCATTCATCCTAGGAATCTTCCTGTCCCTGCATCAGGGACCTGAGACTAGGCTGACCATTCTGTCTAAACCATGAAGGTCAATTGCATTAACCCTGTTCATCAGAGATTACCTGTTCCAGCTAATCAAGTAAATGACAGTCTCATCAAAAGAAAATGTGTGCACTCCCTAGAAGAGGAAGATACACCCTGTACTCATCTCCCTGTGAAATCAGTTTGTATGGCAGGGATTGAAAGAAACCTAGAGATGCAACCAATGAGGCAAAGCCACTACTAACTGGATTGAAGATGAAATGTGACATAGGCAGTTCGCAGGGACCACTGTAAAGCGACTAAAGACTCCTCAACCACTTCCTGGGGATTCTGGGCTGATTAACTTGGTACACTCCAAAGTGCTCACCGTTACCTAAGAAGAAAGGGAAAGGATGCAATCCTATTTACTGTAATTTTTGTTATGTTGTTACCAAAAAACAACCAAAATTTATTAAACACTTACTCTGTGCTGAACACTGTGCTAGGCATTTCATATATGTTATTTCACTTAATCCTCACAACAACCTAATTAGATTGATATTGTAATTAATAATTATTATTATCCCTAGCATAACTGAGGAAGCTGAGGCTTAGAGAGCCTCCACCAGTCACGAGAGTGGCAATTAAAACCTAGGCAGTCTGACTACAGAGACTAAATTCTTGAGCATCATGTAATATGGCCTCATGAGTCTTTATTCATTGGTGAAATCATGAATCTAATGCTTTGCATAGCAGTCTTTCAATCACGGATTTCAAAATACTTTCACAGCATACAGTAGGTGGGCTTATGCCTAGATATGATCCCAATGGATAAATGGTATACCTATGTTCTCCACAGAGAAGGCAATGGCAACCCACTCCAGTACTCTTGCCTGGAAAATCCCATGGACAGAGGAGCCTGGTAGGCTGCAGTCCATGGGGTCGTGAAGAGTTGGACACGACTGAGCGACTTCACTTTCACTTTTCACTTTCATGCACTGGAGAAGAAAATGGCAACCCACTCCAGTGTTCTTGCCTGGAGAATCTCAGGGACGGCGGAGCCTGGTGGGCTGCCGTCTGTGGGGTCGCACAGAGTCGGACACGACTGAAGCGACTTAGCAGCAGCAGCAGCATGTTCTCCAGAATGACTTCAGACCACCTAAACAGAATCACCTGGAGAGCTGATTTAAATGCAGAGTACTGGGCCCCATCTTTCACCTACCAAATCAAAATTTGGGGTGTGAAGAAGCCACGGTGGGAATCTGCATTGTGAACTAGCTCCCCAGGTGATGTTTTTGCTCATCAAAGCCTGAGAACCATTCCCCTAGGACAGGCACACTTCTGCATTTAAAAAGCACAGTCTTGTGCCTGTGGAACTTAAAGAAAGAATATTTATCTCTTCAGAATTATAAAATAAGACACTGCAAATGTCAATTTTAAGAGCCAGAAGATTCCCAGTAAGGCAGTCCCCTTGAAGATCCCTGGATGTATTTTAACATATTCAAATTAAGAAATAAACCTACTTCCAGGAATATATCATACTTTGCACTGAGAATCTGCCTTCCTCTGGAGACCAGAAATCTGCTTTATTAATATCACTTAAGCTGTTACTCAAAGCCTTCACACACATACACCCCCACACACATACACACACACCTCTACACAAATTTGAGTAAACACTATGTAACCAGAAAGTGAAACTGCTCTCAAATAACCATTATGACTTTTCTTATATGCTCACATTACAATAAAATTCAGAGTGAGAGCTATCAGTGGAGATGGAAATTACAGACCATGCGTTTCTCTGCAAGATATGAGCCCTTAAGGGCTGTGATGGCGAATTATTCCTCTCTCTATTTCCAGTTTCAAGCACATAGTAGGCAATTAATCCAGTCTTGTGTTAAGGGAAAAAAAAAAAAAGGAAGAAAGGAAACTTCAATTGAATCAGTGAGAATCAATTCCCCAATGAGAAAAAGCTTTACAGGCCATCTCTCCACCAAAACAGCTTTTGTCCAGGATTGCCTTCTGAATACAAGAGAACTTGGGAGACTTTTCTCTAACCAACTAACCTCTAGTAATACATCTTCAAATCTTCAAAGAGTATCTCTTTGCAGCAGTAAATAATAACACCAACTTCTTTGGCATTCACATACAACCCGAAGTAAACCTCAAAGTGAAAAATGAAAACCAGAATAAAACATGTTGAAGAAGGAAGAGAGAGAAGATAGATTATCATTTAAAAAAAGAAAAACAATAACAGTATACAATACACCAGGGGTTGGGAAAATATCAAATTTTCATTTTACAGCAAAGATTATGTTGAGCATTGCTTCATTCTGCTATTCATGAATTTCACATTCTTTCTTGCATTAAAACATATTTATGCTGCTGCTTCATTCCCTCCAGTGCCTGTGCAACATGAATATTCACAGAGCCCCTATAGACTGCAAATGTGTACACACACACACACACACACACAGATGCGCACACACCTACATCACACCCAAATGTCTGCCTCTTGATCCCTGGGAACTCATATGGTTAGAGAATTTCCAAACGTTTGCCGAACAAATGCTAGGGATGATACTACTCCAGCTGCATCAGGAGAATTCATGTGTGGGGTTGGTTTCCAGCTCCTGGAATAATTCTGAGTTAATATATTCAGAACATCTTACTCAGACTTCCTCACTGTCACATCAAATCTTGAACATTCAGACCTTTAAGAGACCCTAGAATCATCTGCTTCCAAATCCCTCATTTTATGCACAGGGAAATCAAGCTCCAAGTGAAACTGCTTGCCCGTAATCAGATGATAAGTTGGTGCCTGAACATCCAATCCAGTTGTCTCTCTACTATACCATGTTGGGACCAATATTTTGTACTTAATAGATAGCTAGCTGGCAGTTCAACAAGAAAATTCATCCAGCGTCCTCTTGGTAATGACTGCAAGATCTAAATTCAATTTCTATAAATAATTGCCAATTTTTGTTACAGTTCCAGAAGAATGCTGGACTCCAATAATCAATATTATAATAAATGAGTTCTAGCTCTTCTTTTTTGTTAACCTCTTTTTTAACTGCTAGTGGCAAATGGAATAAAAGAGAAAAGAGACTGTAAGATTCACAAAATCAACAAACTGGATATTCCTGTTGGCCATATGCTTGCTTCTTAACCCCAACTCTGCCTATATTTGAAAGGGCAGTACCCCCTAACACAGTGCTGCTCAAGCTTTTCTGTTGCATAAATCAGACAAAATGCAGACAATGATTCAGTAAGTCAGGAGGACTTGAGATTCTGCATTTCCAGCAAGCGCCCAGGTGACTGAAGCTCCTGATCACAGGACTGTACTCTGTTGTAGCACCCACAGTGATCCTGGTATCAACACCATGACAGCAAACCAGATGGCAAAGGGTAAAAGACCAGTGAGCAAGTCCTGAAAGCAGTGCTGACAGTGAAGGGCAGAACTGACCAACAAGTTAGCTACCCGCTCATAAAATAATGTCCTCTGGACCTTACGTCTACCTCATCTAGATGTCAATATTGGAAAAGGCTCCTATGTCATCATTCAATGGAGGTTAAGTTGCACTTACTCGGACTCATCTCTGACAGATTAATCTGGAAGCATAAAAGGCAGGATAGGTTCTGATTCTCTGCATTAACACTCAGGAACAAGGAATAAATGAAACCAGAGCACTTTCAGTTGCTTATAAATAACTTCCCTGCCAAGTACAGGGAAATGAATTCAACCAGGAGAACGTATCCCTGAGTCCAGCTGTCTCCTTAGGTTACTAGACAAACCAAATCATCACATCTAAAAACCTTACTTGGAAAATAGGTTTTGTGCCAGGAGGACATTTATTTCAAAAAATCAAATGGGCAACTTAATTTCAACCTTTCTGATTAAGCAGATCCTAGCCGTTCTAGGAACATGCTTCCAACCTTTCCCCAAAGGAGCTGAGTGGTAACATGGAGAGCATGACCGTTTATTTGGCTTAAGGAACACATTAATTTATCTGGTTTATAGAATTTAAACATCTGACGAATGACAGTGGGGTTGATTTTATTCATCAGCTAATTGCTTTGCCACCTGGAGCTGAAGCTTTATATATGCAGCTTATAAAAGATCTGAAAAGGATCTCAATTATTCTTTAATTTGTTCCTTGAATATAAAGTAGGAAAATCTGGCTTAATCAAACATTGTCTCAATTCTACTGGGATATGTCTAGTTACCTTTTAACAAGGTAAGCTTTCATTTAATCATATGATATGATAATTCCCCACTTTCAAGCCAAGTAGCCTCTTAGTTACAATCAATTTTCCACTGAAAAAATAAACATTGTCTCTTTACTGAAATCCCGGTAGAGAAAAATAGCCCTTTTTAATGAAACTTACTGCTAATACAACCACACTAGGAATTTCTGTGTAGGAATCCATTAAACCTCCTAATTTGACATTGCTAGTAAATTGCAGAATCGAACGAGTTCCACGAACAGTTTTCTATGTGCACATAGCCATTCTTGGCACACATGGAAGAAATGGATAATAAGTGCACACACACATGTGTGTATACACACAAACACACACACAGCATTACTGGAACCTATTAAATCTCACTTAGTAAATGCTTTAATCAAGTTGAATTCTACAGTTTATCTGAGGGAGGAAAAAAGAGGAGAAACTAACAGTCAGGCAATTTCTTTAATGGCACCAAGTGAATCTGAAATGCCAGTGTTTGATAGAAGAAGCTAGAAATCCCAAGGCAAAAAAGCAGTAACAGACAGGCAACTGGGATATCCCTTGAAATGTAGCCTTGAAATAATCTGAAAGTTAAAACTACAATGCCATTATTTTAATGAGCCAAGATATTGTGGGTTTAAAGCCAAGTATTTGGCCCCTACTGGACCAAGTTTACCTTCCTCATCTCTTAGATGCCACACAGCTAACTTCCAGGGAGTGGCAGTCACAGAGAACTGGGGGCCAGGCATTACACAGGCTTCCTGGAGGATATCGGATCATCAATGAGCACCTTGTCTAAGAAGAAAGGGGGTGTCCAGGGCCTAAGGCAGGTGAGTGGCAGAAGTACAGACAGGTGGCAAAAGACACATTGTCATTGAGGTCAGAAACTTGAGTTCAAGGCAGGGCAGGTCCCTGGTTTCCTGAAAGCAAGAGCGAACTCAAAACCCTCAGGGACTGTTCTGCGTGATGAGACAAGGAACCGAAACAAAACTCAGGCTAGCGAAAATGCCGCAAGCTCCCTAATACAGACCTGAATGTAGACAACAGATCTGACCATAAACAATAATGCAAGAAACTAAGAACTGGCACCAAGAAGAGTTTAGAGTAAAACCAGCCCTCTTTCATTATCTTCCAAAGCACCTAGAACTGGGCCTTCCTTAAAAGTAATTTATTTGATAAATAACAACGTGCAGTCCAATAAAATCTTAAATGTTAGGACTGGAAGAGATCCTAAATAACATCTAATCCATTGTACACATGGACAACATGAGTCTCCCAGATGTCTAGAGCTAGGATAGCTTAAAAGACAAGAGCTTAGATTCTAAAATCCAAACTCTCACCCTATATATAACTCACTAGGTGTGTTGGCTTTGGGCAGTTTTTGTGCCTCTGTAAAAGGAGATAGTATTAATAGTACCTATTCCATAGCATGTTGGGAAAATTACATGAGATAATCTAGAGCCAGCAATTATAATAGTGTCTGGGATGTATAACAACTCAATAAATGATGCCCTCTATTTTATCATCATCGTCATCATCATCACATCATCATCACTGTTATGAACTGAATGTTTTCCCCCAAAATCTGCATGTTGAAGTCCGAACCCCTCAATATGACTATAACTGGAGATAAAGCTTTTAAAGAGGTAATTAAGGTTAAATGACAAAAATAGTATGGGGGTTCCTCAAAAAATTAAAATATATAAAGATAAAGGAACCAGCAGTCCTCTTCTGGGTATATATCCAGAGGAAATGAAGTCACTATCTTGAGATATATCCTCCCCCATGTTCATGGCAGCAGTATTCACAATAGTCAAGACATGGAAACAACCTTTGTGTCCATCAATGGATGAATGAAGAAAATGTGATAGTATATACAATGGAATATTATTCAGCCCCAATAAATAAGCAAATCCTGCCTTTTGTGGCAACATGGAAGGATCTTGAGGGCATTATACTAATAAGCTAGGCAGAAAGACAAATATTGTATATTCCCACTCATATGTGGAATCTCAAAAAGCCAAACTCAAAGAAATGAATAGAATGGTGGTTGCTAGGTGCCTGGGATGGAGGGAGGGAGCTTGGAGAAATAGGATGATGTTCATCCAAGGGTACAAACTTAGAGTGTAAGACAAATAAGTTCTGGGGATCTAATGTATAGCTTGGTGACTCTAATTAACAGAACTTCATTAAATACTTGAAAGTTGTTATGAAAGTAGCTCGTAAAAGTTACCACCACACATACAAAAATTCATAATTATGTGAGGGGACGAAAGTGTTAACTAACCTGTTGTGGTAATCACTTCAAAATTTATACATATATCAAATCATCCCATTGTATATCTTAAACTTAGATATGTTGTATATCAGTAATATCTCAAAATAACTGAAAAATAGTTATAAACCTCTACAGATAAAAATTCTGTGCTCTCTGGAATCTGCTTCAGGTTAATTCTTGAAAGAAATTAGGCTATAGTGAGTTGATACTTTTTGAGGCAAGGTGATAGATACATAGGAGTTGTTTTTCTATTCTTTGGGCTTTTTTAGATTTTTTTAATTCAAAGCAAAATTTTAATTAAAATAGTATACTCAGTTCGTTGTTAACATCACAATACTTAAAAAATAAAACACTACAAAATTTTTAAATACTACATGATGTCATATGGATGCACCCTAATCCATTATGACTGGTGTCCTTATGGTGGTGGTGGTTTAGTTGCTAAGTCGTGTCCGACCCTCGCAACCCCACGGACCATAGCCTGCCAGGCTCCTCTGTCCATGGGATTCTCCAGGCAAGAATATGAGAGGGAAATACACCAGGGAGCACACACATAGAAAAAGACCACGTGAGGACACAGCATAAGGTAACCAGCTATAAGCCAAAGACAGTGGTCTTAGGAGAAACCGTCACTGCCAAAAGCTTGATCTTTCAGCCTCTAGAATGGTGAGGAATAAGTTCCTGTTGTTTAAGCCACCCAGTCTGTAATATTTTGATATGGCAGCCCTAATAGTGTCTATCATTATTATCTGGGCCAACTTGCACTGCCAGCTAAAGGCAGTGGCAGGAGAAGGACCCAATCTCTCTATGCTCTTCCCATCAATTTCCCCTCCCACATTATTGCCCCAAATTCCCTATTGGGTTTCTTATCCTAAAACACTATTTCCTTATCCAGTTATAAGGGACTAAGATATTATTCAAGAAAATGTTGAAAGTGTAAGAAACAGGAAACTCTGGGAGAAAATCGAGGGTCTCTGTCTCAAGGGAGGAAGAAAGTTCTCAAGTGTGTACCCTTCACCTAGCCTGCTACAACCCAGTACACTCAGCAGGTCCAAAGTGGCTGTATTGAGGAACCCGGAAGCCGAGGGGCCCCAGGTAACAGGCTGGATCCAATGCACAGGTGATATCTCCTCACCAGAGCAGGATCATTGCACGGAACCTCACTAGACCTTGATCCATGATCAGACTTCAGCTCACCTCAGTGACTGCCGCAATCATCTTGCATTTCTGCCCCACCTGAAGCATCATACATACAGAACTCCAAAAGGTGACAGGGCATATTTAGTCCACAAGCAGTTTTGCCTCCTTTATAAAATGAATAGACTCAGTCTTCAAGGTTTCCAATCCCATTGATTGAAAAATAGGATGTACAACCCATTTAAAATCCACCAGAACATACAGAATGAGATGGTTGAATAGCATCACCAGCTCAATGGACATGAGTTTGAGCAAGCTCCGGGAGATAGTGAAGAACAGGGAAGGCTGATGTGCTGCAGTCCCTGGGGTCTCAAAGAGTTACCCACAACTGAGTGGCTGAACAACCACCACAGAGAACATACAGAATGGATAAACAGCAAGATCCTACTGCATAGCCCAGGGAATTATATTTAATATCCTGTAATAAATCATAATGGAAAAGAATACATATATATAACTGAATCATTTGCTACGCAGCAGAAATCAACACATTTTAATGCAACTATGAAAGTGGGCTTTCCTGGTGGTTCAGATGGTAAAGAATCTGCCTGCGAGGCAGGAGACCCAGGTCCGATCCCTGGTTCAGGAAGATCCCCTGGAGAAGAGAATGGCTACCCACTCCAGTATTCTTGCCTGGAGAATCCCAAGGACAGAGAAGCCTGGTGGGCTACAGCCCATGGGGCTGCAAACAGTCAGATACAACTAACATTGTCACTTTTTTTCACTTAAAAAAAATCCACCAAAAATCAACAAATGGTGCTGGTACAACTACATAATCATGTGCAAAAGAATGAAGCCAGACCCTTACCTCACACTGAACACAAAAATTGAATTGACTCTAAATGAATCAAAGACCAAGATGTAAGTTCTAAAACTATGAAAGTTTTAGGAGAAAACATGGAGATAGAGCTTCAGAACCTCAGATTTGCCAATAGATTCTTAGATGTGACATCAAAAGCACAAGCAACAAAAAGGAAAATAGATCAATTAGGCTTCATAAAAATGAAAAGCTTTGTGCATCAAAGGAGGATACTATCAAGAAAATGGAAAAAGACAATTCACAGACTGGAAGAAAACATTTCCAAGTCATATATCCAATAGAAAATTATGTCTAGAATATATAAAGAACCCTTACAATTCAATAAGAAAAAGACAACTCAATTTAAAAATTGGGAAAAGATTTGAGTAGACATTTTGCTCAAGAAGATATACAAATGGCCAGTGAACACATGAAAAGATTATCAGTCTCATTAAATGAACAAGAAAATGTAAATCAATGTCCCAATAGGATACCACTTCACACCTACTGGTGATAATAAAAAAAAAATATGGACAGCAATAAGTATTGGCAAGGATGTGGAAAATTCTGAAGACTGATACACTATGGGGGGTGGGAGGGGTGGACAATACAATAATGTACTTTCTAAGGCAGTGTGTCAGTTCTTCAAATGCTCAAACATACAGTTACCATATGACTCAGCAATTCTATTCCTAGATATATAACCCAAGAAAAATGAAAGTATATGTGCACACAAAAACTTGCACACAAATGTTGAGGGCACTATTATTCATAATAGCCAAAAGGTGGAAACAACACAAATATTCATTAACTGATGAATGGATAAACACAACACAGTATACCCATGCAGTGGAATATAAATAAAATTAAATAT
Source organism: Cervus canadensis (assembly GCF_019320065.1). Taxonomy (NCBI): domain Eukaryota; kingdom Metazoa; phylum Chordata; class Mammalia; order Artiodactyla; family Cervidae; genus Cervus; species Cervus canadensis. The sequence goes on along the minus strand of NC_057390.1, from coordinate 60,560,556 downwards.
TAAATGAAATGTAAAAAGGAATGAAGTACTGATACATGCTGCAAGATGAATAAGCCTTGAAAACATTGTGTAAATAGAGGAAGCAGATGACAAAACCAGATATTATATGATCCCATCTGCATGAAATGTCCAGAATAAGTAAATCTATAGCGACAAAAAATTGATTAGTGGCTGCCTAGGGCCAGGGGGATAAGAAGTAGGGTGTGGAATTTCCTTTTGGGGTAGTGAAAATGTACTAAAATTGACTGTGATCATGGTTGTGTAACTGTGAATAAAGAGGATTGTACACTATAAATGAGAGAATTGCATGGTATGTGAATTTTATCTCAAGCTGTTCCAAAAAAAAATCCATCAGTCCTCTCAGTGTTTAGATCCCCTTTTCCCAGTCTTAAACATTCCATACTTTGTACTTATTGCCCCAGGAGGTCCATTTGTGATGCACAAGTGTGCCTTTATATAGCCTTCCACCTCAAGTTCACACTTGCAGTCTTGTGCATTTGGTCCTCCAGATTCCCTGTATAATCACAGTTCTCCTTAACATTCCTCACTAAGGAACGTTTTCTTGTCCAGAACTTGATCATCTTTTCCAAAATAACTACTTGATATTTTAATCCTAGATAACAAGTCTTCTAATAAAGCCAGGACGAGAAGGTTAAAGAGATCAAACTCTTATCTGCAGATCTTTTGCTCCAAGCAGACAGATGTCCCGGCTGCAGGTGGCAAATATGTTGCATGAAGAAAATACAACATTTTTCTGTTTCCCTACTTTCAGATACTAACAGTTCTGATATCCAATAATAGACTCTACTTATGAGAATTAAAAACTAAACTGCTGGAGTAGAAGATATGTAAGTAGTCAGTAAGAAAACAGAAAATTAACCTCTCAGCCTATGCTTATAATGAACAATTTCCACACTTGCCAGTGGTTAACCATTTCTAAATACTGTGCCTGTTCAAAATTATCTGTCTTTGCTAAGCTTCCAAACTCAGTTATTGACTGAATTTTGTGCCAGGGGCATCTGCTCTTTAGCAGTAAACCCGATCATTGTGGTGCCGTAAAATATCCCCTTGAATACTTAGTGCAGATGAAGTAATTCAGTCTCCCTTTGTCAGGCAGAAACGGGGAATCAAATTAAAGCAAAAAACTAAGAAAATAGAATAGGGATTTTGGCTTTTGTTATCTTCTGTCTTTCCTCTCATTTCTCTTAAACATCTCCTTGTTTCACCCGCAAAAATATAACTTCCCTAGAAAAACAATAGAGTGATTTTTCTTTAAAATGGAAAAAAATGAGACTAGAAACAAATATGCCATCTGTTAACAATGAATAATTCTGGATACTGAGAATATGCATACGTTTTAATTTTCTTCGTTTTAGTTTTCTATATTTTTAATTGTTCAAAAAAAACTTTTTCAATACATAAAAATTTTAAACATATCCCATATCTTTCAAAGCTTTGTCACACAACCCCTATCAAGAAACTACTAATATTTCAATATAGTATCCTGGCAGGCTCAGTTCAGTTCACTTGCTCAGTCATGTCCGACTCTTTGTGACCCCATGGACAGCAGCAAGCCAGGCCTCCCTGTCCATCACCAACTCCTGGAGCTTGCTCAAACTCATGTCCTTTGAGTCAGTGAGGCAATCCAACCATCTCATCCTCTGTCATCCCCTTCTCCTGCCTTCAATCTTTCCCAGCATCAGGGTCTTTTCCAGTGAGTCAGTTCTTCGCGTCAGGTGGCCAAAGGATTGGAGTTTCAGATTCAGCGTCAGTCCTTCCAATGAATATTCAGGACTGATTTCCTTTAGGATGAACGTGTTGGATCTCCTCGCAGTCCAAGGGACTCTCAAGAGTCTTCTCCAACACCACAGTTCAAAAGTATCAATTCTTCCACACTCAGCTTTATTTATGGTCCAACTCTCACACCCATACATGACTACTAGAAAAACCATAGCTTTGACTATATGGGCCTTTATTGGCAAAGTAATATCTCTGCTTTTTAATATGTTGTCTAGGTTGGTCATAGCTTTTTTTCCAAGGAGCAAGTGTCTTTTAATTTCATGGCTGCAATCACCATCTGCAGTGATTTTGAAGCCCAAGAAAATAAAATCTGTCACTGTTTCCATTGTTTCCCCATTATCTGCCATGAAGTGAGGGGACTGGATGCCATGATCTTAGTTTTTTGAAAGTTCAATTTTAAGTCAACTTTTTCACTCTCCTCTTTCATTTTCAAGAGGTTCTTTAGTTCCTCTTCACTTTCTGCCATAAGGGTGGTATCATCTGCATATCTGAGGTTACTGATATTTCTCCCGGCAATCTTGATCCCAGCTTGTGCTTCATCCAGCCCAGCATTTCCCATGATGTACTCTGCATATAAGTTAAATAAGCAGGGTGACAATATACAGCCTTGATGTGCTCCTTTCCCAATTTGGAACCAGTCCGTTGTTCCATGTCTGGTTCTAACTGTTGCTTCTTGACTTGCACGCAGATTTCTCAAGAAGCAGGTAAGGTGGTCTGGTATTCCTGTTTCTTGAAAAATTTTCCACAGTTTGTTATGATCTACACAGTCAAAGGCTTTGGTGTAATCAATAAAACAGAAGTAGATGTTTTTCTGGAATTCCTTTGCTTTTTCTATGATCCTACAGATGTTGGCAATTTGATCTCTGGTTCCTCTGCCTTTTCTACATCCAGCTTGAACATCTGGAAGTTCATTGTTCACATACTGCTGAAGCCTGGCTTAGAGAATTTTGAGTATTATTTTGCTAGCATGTGGGATGGGTGCAATTGTGTGGTAGTTTCAACATTCTTTGGCATTGCCTTTCTTTGGGACTGGAATGAAAACTGACCTTTTCCAGTCCTGTGGCCACTACTGAGTTTTCCAACTTTGCTGGCATATTGAGTGCAGCACTTTCACAGCATCACCTTTTAGGATTTGAAATAGCTCAACTGGAATTCCATCACCTCCTTTGTTCATAGTGATGCTTCCTAAGGCCCACTTGACTTCTATTTCCAGGATGTCTGGCTCTAGGTGAGTGATCACACCATCGTGATTATCTGGATCCCAAATAAAGAGGAATATAGTAATTTGTCTTCAGAAATCTTTTTGCTACTTTTCAGTAGTCTCTCTTCCACCTACCATCACAGATCTGCTCTCCACTGAAGAATCTATACTCTTCCATATGAGACTCAGAAGTCACCCCTTTGAGAATTATTGGCATTTTTAAAACTTTTTATTTTGAGATAAATATAGATTCAAAGGAAGTTATGAAGAAATACACAAGCAGGTCCTGTATACGCTTCACCCAACCTTCCCATATATTAACATCTTATATAACTGTTGTGCTATAATGTAATATCAAAGTCAGGAAATTGATGATACAAATCATTGAGCTTATTCAGATTTTGCCATATGTTGGTGTGTGTATGTTGCTGTATGCAATTTTATCACATGTGCAGTTTCATGTAACTACCACCACAGTCAAGATACACAGCTGTCCCATCACCACAAGGCTCCCTTGTGTTACCCTCTTCTTAGCCACATTCACCCCCCTGTCCTCACTCTAACACCACCAACTCTGGGAACCACTCTATTTCTATTTCTTTTTTTTTTTAATTGGCATAATTTCCTTGAAGGTTATGCAAGCTTTTGTGTATATGAGTGATTCATTTCTTTTCATTGCTGAATAGCATTCCATAGTATAGATATACCACAGTTTGTTTAATCATTCACCCACTGAAGGACATTTCTGTAGTTTTCAGTTTGGGGTTATTAACAAATCTTCAATGAGCATTCCTGCCCAAGTTTCTGAGGGAACATAGTTTTCATTTCTCTGAAACACATGCCCAAGAGCACAAACAGTGGGTTGCATGGTAATTGCATGTTTTATTTTTAAGAAACTGCCAAACTGTCTTCAAGAGTGGTTGTATAATTCCCACCAGCAATGTATGAGTGATCCAATATCCCCACAATCTTGCCAGCATTTGGTGTTATCACTATATTTTATTTATCACTATTTTTGTTTTATTTTAGCCATTCTTATAAGTATATAGTGACATCTCAAGTTTTTAATTTGCATTTCTAATGCCTAGTGATGTTGAACCTTTTTTCATGTCCTTGACATCTGTATATCCTTTTCAGAAACATCCATTAATGTTTTTTCCCACTTTTTAGTTAGGTTGTCTGGTTTTTTATGTTGAGTTTTGAGAGTTCTTTATATGTTCTAAATATAAGTCAGTTTCAGATATGTGACTTGCAAATATTTTCTCCCAGTCTGTAATTTGTCTTTTTCATTCCTAAGAGTGTTTCACAAAGCAAAAATTTTATTATTGAAAAGGTCCAATTTATCGATTTTCCTTTTATGGATTATGCTTTTGATGTCAAGTCTGGGAACTGTTTGCCTAGTTTGAGGTCACAAAGATCTCCTCTTATTTTCTTCTAGAAGTTTTGTAGTTTTATGTTTCACATTTAAATCCAATCCATTTGGAGTTAACTTTTATATAAGATGGAAGATTTAGCTCAATATCCATTTTTTTTGCATATGGATATCCAATTGCCCCAGCACCTTTTATTGAAAGGCTATCCCACCTCCATTGTATCATTTTGGTTCCTTTTGTCAATAATTTTAATTGGGCATATTTGTGTGGATTCATTTCTAGTTTCTCCACTCAGTTCCATTGATCTCTTTTTCTATCCCTCTGCAAATACCACACTGTCCCAGTTTAGTTATATAATAATTCTTAATATCAAGAAGAATAATTTCTCTCACTTTATTACTCTTCCTCAAATTGTTTCTGGCCATTAAAGAGCTTTTCCCTTTCTATATGAATTTTAGCACAAACGTATATAGTCTACAAGAGACTTTTCTAAGATTTTGGTAACAGTTACATTAAACTATAAATCAATATAGAGAGAATTGATAGCTTTATTGTGTTGAATCTTCTGATCTGCAATATGTCTCTGCAAGTATTTTGATCTTCTAGCAACATTTTGTAATTTTTAACACACAAATTCTGCATGTTTGGTTGAATTTATACCTAAGCACTTCATTTTTTGCAGCAGTTGTGCATGGTGCTGTGTTTTCTTCATTGCCAGTATAAAGAAATGCAGTTGAGTTTGTGTGTTGATTTTATCAAGCTCAGTTTTTAAGGTTTTTTATAGATTCCTTGGGATCATGTTGTCTTCAGACACAGTCTTATTTCTTCTTTTCCAATCTGTCTTCCTTTTATTTCTTGTTCTTGTCTTATCACAGAGGCTCAAACTTCCAGAACTATGTTGAACAAGAGTAGTGAGGGCAAATATCCATGCTTTTTTTCCAGTTTTAGAGCGAGAGTACTCGGTCTTCCACCACTAGGTTAGTTGTAGGATTTTTGTGAGTTTTAGGAAGTTCCTATCTATTCTTAACATGCTTAGAGTTTTTATCAGGAATAGGTATTAAATTTTGTCTAATGTTTATTCTTCCTCAATTGATAGGATGTTGGACTAGTGGATTACATTGATTCATTTTCAAATATTCAATTATTCTTGCATACCTATAATAAATACCACTTGGTCATGGTCTATAATTCTTTTTATACAGTGTCAGATTTTATTTGCTAAATTTTTATATATAAGTTCATAAGATATTTTGCATATAACTTTCTTTTCTTTGTGCTCTCTTTGCCTGATTTTGGAACCAGGGTAATAATCACATCACAAAATGAATTGGAAAGTATCCTTCTTCTTCTAATTTCTGAAGAGATTGTCTAAAATTGGTGTTAATGCTTCTTTGAATAATTGATAAACTCCTCTCAGTAAAATCATCTCAGCCTGGAGATTTCTTTCGCAGTGGCTATGTAATTACAAATTCAACTTTAAATTAATTATAGGACTACTTAGACTATCCATTTAATCTTGGCTGAGTTTTGGTAGCTTGTGTTTTTGAGAAATTGGTCAATTTCTTTTGAGTTTGGAATGTCTGAGCATAAAGTTGTTTCTAATAATGTCCTATTATCCTTTCAATAACTACAGGATCTGTTGTGATACCCTCTGTTTCATTCTTGTTACTGAGGATTTGTGTATTTTCTTTCTTATCTGTGTTCTTGCTAGAGATTTATCAATTTTACTACTTTATTTTTAATGACTACTTTTTGTTTCATTCACATTTTTCTATTTTCCTATTTTTAATTTTATTTATTTATGCCCTTTATTATTTCATTTCTCTGCTTGCTTTGGGTCTTCTTTTTCTAGTTTCTTGAAATAGAAACTTTGATTATTGATTTGAGATCTTTCCTCTCTTCTAACATAAACACCTAGTGGATATATTTCCCTCGTAGCACCACATCCCAAATTGTTGACATGTTGTGTTTTCACTTTTATTCAATTCTACACATTTTTAAAATTTCTTTCGAGGTTTCCTCTTTGATCCATGAGTTGTTTAGAACTGTGTTGTCTAACTTCCAAGTATTTGGAACTTTTTCTGTTGCATTTTTATTATTGGTTTCAATTGGTTTGATTCTATTATGGCTTAATAGTCTAAATAATTTCAATTCTTTTAAATTTTGTAGCTTGATTTATGATTCAAGATATGGTCTATCTTCCCACATATAGATATAGAGATCAAAGTAGAGGTCACTAGTGAGGAGAGGAGGGGGGGCAACACAGGGATAGGGAAGTGGAAGATACAAAATATTGAGTGTAAGATAGGCTCAAGGATGTATTGTACAACACAGTGAATATAGTCAATATTTTGTAATAACTATAAATGGAAAGTATCCTTTAAAAATCACATTAAAATTTTTTTAGTTCTTTTAAAAGAAAGGGAAAAATGAGATGGTCCATCTTGAAAAGTGTTCCATGACTGCTTGAAAAGAATGTATATTCCACTATTGTCAGGTGACATATTCTATAAAAGTCAGTTAGATCCTACTGTCTGATGGTTTGTTCAGGTTTTCTGGAGCCTCTCTGATCTCTGTCTACTAGTTCTATCAATTGCTGAAAGTGAGATGCTAAAGTCTTCCATTATTGAATATTTCTCTCCATCCTATCCCACCATCCACTTCTCTTTCTGGAATTTAATCCCTTGGGTGGCTCAGGCAGAGCAGTCACTCACTTGAAGATTTCTGGCATTTTAATCCAAGCCCCTGAACACTAGTGAAAGGTGATTAAACCCAAACCTGGGACTTGCTGGAGGTAGATGCCAGAAGAGATGCAGCTACATAACAAGGCTGGGCCACGAGGCAGCAGATGAGTCAGATGAGGCAAAGCAAAGTTAGGGCCAACCAGAAAGTTGTGAGTTGTGACCAGCCAAATCAAGTAAGTTATTAGCCAAGGAACCAGAGTCAGGAACCAGTCAAGAAGCTCAAGAAGTATCAGGACACAGAAATCTAAGGGGGACTTGTGGGGTCCCATTTAATTTCATCTGAACCTTGATGGCCTAGGACTACTCTGGAAGAGTCAAGGAACTCCTTTCTGCATGCACTTTAGGTTTTTAAGGTATCTATAACTTCTAAAGCAATCCAAAGGGATGAATTGCTACTCAGATCATTTCCAGCATTAGCAACAGAATGATGGGGAAGGTGCATATTGAGGTTTATTTCCTGGATATCCTAAAATCATATTCCATGAGTCTTACTGGATCTGTAGGGCTTCCCTGATAGCTCAGCTGGTAAAGAATCCGCCTGCAATGCAGGATACCTGTGTTCAATCCCTGGGTTGGGAAGAGCCCCTGGAGAAGGAAAAGGCTACCCACTCCAGTATTCTGGCCTGGAGAATTCCATGGACTGTATAGTCAATGGGGTCACAAAGAGTCGGACACAACTGTGTGACTTTCACTTTCTTGGATCTGTACATCTCATTACATCATTCTGGTCAGGGACCAGAAATAGGACAGAAATGCCTACTGAAGAATTATTAGGCAAGCTAACATCAAGGAAAGAGTCAGAAAAAAGGAGAGTCTTTGGGAAAAATGATAAAACCTTTCACAGTTTCAACTGGTGAACAGAATACCTAATAACCACAAACTACTTATCTCAGACTTCAAAGAGGCAGAAGACTGGCGTTGCCTACAATTTACCACCTTAACCATTTTTTTTTAATTGACAGCTATTTTTGGCTTTGCTGATTGGGTCTTTGTTACTTCCTGGGCCTTTCTCTAGTTGCGGCGAACCAGAGCTATTTTCTAGTTGCTGTGCACAGACTGCTCATTGCCTGGCTTCCTTGTTGTGGAGCACAGGCTCTAGAGTGATCGGGCTTCAGTAGTTGCGGCACGTGAGCTCAGCAGTTGCAGCTCCCAGGCTCTAGAGCTCAGGCTCAGTAGCTGTGGTACCCAGGTTTAGTTGCTCCACAGCATGTGGGATCTTCCTAGGCCAGGGATTGAACCCATGTCTCCTGCATTGGGAGGCAGATTCTTCATCACTGAGCCGCCACTAGAGAAGCCCCAACCATTTTTAAGTGTACGGTTCAGTGGCATAAGTACATTTACATTGTTTTGCAGCCATCACTATTATCCATCTCTGGAACTTTATCATCTTCCAAACAGAAACTCTGTACCCATTCAACGGGCTTCCCTTGTGGCTCATCAGGTAAAGAATCCGCCTGCAGTGCAGGAGACCTGGGTTTGATCCCTGGGTAGGAAAGATCCCCTGGAGAAGGGAAAGCTACCAACTCAGTATGGCCTGGAGAATTCCATGGACTATATATAGTCCATGGGGTAGCAAAGAGTCAGACACGACTGAGCGACTTTTATTTCACCCATTCAACAGTAACTCCCTAGTTTCCCCTCCCCCAAGCTTCTAGCAGCCACAATTCTACTTTCTTAGACGATTCACATTTTGATAGACTTTCATATTTAACCTACCAATATTATGTTATTTGATTGGAGATAATTGATAATGCTGACAATATTCTTAACCACAGTGGCAAACTGCTAGCAACTCTTATCCTTTGATCAATATTCCAACCTATATGACAAGAAACCCAGTTCAAGACCCTGCTGTTTTCCTGCAAGTCTGGGGAGGGATTTTTCCTTAAATGCACAAAGACACTCTGCCTGCAGTCTGGCCTGGAACAGGACACTCCAAGTAAAGTAACAGCGTCCTGGAAAAGAGCTAGAGGCAGAAGCCCTGGGGAGCTGCTCAGACATGGGAAACAGCAGCCTGCCACACCTCACAGCCACTCTGAAGTCAGGCTCTTCCGGGCTTTCTTCAGGCACCACCCACGGCTCCACTCCAGGCAAGCATGGGATTCCCGGCCTTACCACAGTTTGCTGAGGCCTCAGAATTCCCCTTTATAAGGTTTATGGATGGATGTGCTGCCACAAAGAAATCCCAGGGCACCTTTACAACCCATCACATACCACACATGTCCAAGGAAACATGAAACAGAATGCCCGTGCCTGAGATGACTGATTTATCACGTATTTTTAAAATAAGGCCCAAAACCTACACTAAAATAAAGTGGAACCACGGCATTCGCAGAAAAAGCACCAGTCCCACCATAAGTGACGGTCTAAGTGCACGGAGCCCGAGCACTGCCTCCTCACACCAAGACGCTCTGTAGCGATAACGTGCTGCTACAATTCAGGACTGGGCCCCCACAATAAAGCCGGGACTGTAATTACTATAATGACCTCCCACTGCTATTGTGTCTTTAATTAAGTCTTTATCAGTAGGCATTTGCCACTTAAACCTAACTCACTGTAACTACGGCAGCGTATCATCTACATTTTCACAAAGAATTACTGAATCATATTTCTGTCACCGAGATGAAAGGGAATATTTTCGTTCAAGTGCCATTTGCAGACAACTGCATAAAGACGAATCAAGCTGTCCTTTAGCAGCCCTTCCTGACAAGTGAAACTCAGCGGAGAGGTGCCGAGGGGCTTTGTGTATGTGTGCTTTGGTTTCGCCAGTTTATTTTTAGCGCAACTGCACTCTCTGTCTACATAAACTACAGGAGGAAAATGACACCAAATTAATAACACACTTGATTACATAAACTGTCTTGAGGTGGAAAGGGCTGAGACGCTCACAGGAGGCCCAGAGACGCTGAGTGAGTTGTCCCAAGTCACACAGTGGGTGACCGACCAAGGCGGGTCCACAGCGCAAGCCTCTCAGCTAGACGCTCTTCCCAGTGGCCATGAGACCACCCGCGGAGCTGGAAAAACCTGTTTTACCCAGCAAGGCGCACTTGAAGTACCCTGGGCCTAAAGAGACAGCATTCCAGATTCAAGTTTCCAGTCATAATCACTTCCTTACGTCAGAACTAGAGCGAGAGCTCATATGGCTTTTTGGCAGAGCCCAGCCCAGTGGGCCCAACAACCTCGTCAGAAAAAGCCGCTCCAATTCAAGGCCTTGCTGTGGGTTTTAGCCAGGGCCTCAACCTGCAGAGCTTGCCTCTCAGTGAAAGAAACCTGAGCAGACACGTCGGTCCTCACTCCTCCAAGAGTGCTTGGTTCACTGGGGACCCAGGGAGAGCCCTCCCCGCCACCTCACCCCACTCACCAACAAGGCTGGCTGCTCAGGCCTCTGTACCAAGGGGCCTGGCTGTGGTGGTATTACTGTTTGTGCTTTTGCTCATCACAGCAAAACCTTGTGTCTTTAAAAATCTGCTCCTCCAAAGAGCATAAATCCTTCCAGAATTGGGGAAGTGCGTTCACATCACGGAGGTGGGTGCTGAAGGGACAGCAGAGCCCCATCCCCTGAACAAAAGTAAGGAGAGGAGTCCAGGGGAGCGAGGCTGGAAGGTTCCTGGGGTCTGAGGGCCCCACTGTGGCAAGAGCCCCAGGGTGCACAGTGGCTCCGCAGTGCCGCAGTGGGTACCAGAGGTGCTGGCGACGTTCTGCTTATTTATCCGAGGGATTCTGACCAGTTGGGGAGAGGCAAGGTGGGCACCAATTGCCACCTTTTCCAGTGTCATCTCTGGCCACAATGGCTCCTCCATCTCCTTTTGGTTCTAATTTCATTTTTAACAACAGAAAGCCTTTAGCTGGATACAGAAGAACTGAACAAATCATAGAGTGAGGGTGGAATTCAGTGGGGGATGAATTTCATTCAATTTTCTCCCACATATTTGCACCCACTGGGGAGCGTCTCACATTTTCTCACCTTGGCAGGGAAGCCTGCTGCAAAGGCGAGACCCAGCTTAGGGGTGGCCCTGCTGCTGGCTTGCTTCTGTTTACGTACTGCCCCCAGGGAGGGAGCCAGGCCCACAGAATCAACAGAGTCCGCCTTCAGAGAAGAAGTCCAAATTGTGGCCAGGGGCCTGCAGGCGCCTCTTCACTTTGCTTGTCCTGTCTGGGCTCACCACTGACCGGGGACAGCTCCTGTTGGAGGGTCAGTCCAGGATCCCGCACGCAGTTAAGGGTGCTTCCTGGCCGGAGCTGCAGGGCTCTGAGCACGGTGGGGCTGTGTGGATGGCGATCACTGCCGCTGCCGTCGGCCCACACCCAGCATCCTCATCCCTGTCTGCTCTCTCACAGGGAGCTTAGGCTGATGATTGTTCCACTAATGCTCTCAGCTGCTACCTTTTTATCTAACAAAGGACTCAGCCAAGTGATGAAAGACGTAAGCCAAAATCTACTCTATGCCTCGTCATACAAATACTTGGCTTTCCTGGGGCCAAGACGCCTTCTAGGGATGGACATGTTTCTGGGTTCTTTACCACTCCCTTCTGTAGATGTTAGGATGTTTCTCTGGGTAAATGCCAAGAGCCTCCCTGGAGGGTGAAAGAAATGTCAGAAGCACAGCTTCTATAAGATAACCTGAAATTATCATCTGCCTAAAGAACACATTCACTAGGAAGAATCTCTCTAAGGCATTATTCTCACCAAACATGGTCCCCAAACAGGAAGCTGAGCCCAAAGCACTTCATAAATATTTTCTGAATATAAATGAATGATGCATGCATAAATGAATAAATGAATTTTTCTCTAGAGAGACACCTGAGCTCCTTCTCTATTCCTCTATCTCTTCTTTGGCCAAGCATCATGTTATTGATGACTTACATTAAGCCATGTACTACTTTCCATGTGGAAGGTGAAGATACAAATGGAGAAGATGAGAGAAATAAGATTTGTTACCATGGTGGAAAAATAAGGATAGGAAAAATGAGATAAAGCTAGGTTTAGGTTAGTTTAGAATGCCTGTCCTCAAACTTGTCTGTGCATTAGACCCCACTGAGGAGCTTTAAAAAGTTCTGATGTCAGAGTCCCATTCCCAGAGATCCTGATTTAATTGGTATAGGATGTGACCTGGCCATCAGGGTTTTTTTTAAGTAACCCAGGTAATTCTACACAGCCAAGTTTGGAAAAACTCGGATTTACGATACAACTGCCCTAATGGTCTGCATACTAGATACTAGAGGAGACTAACAAATTGGACTCTGAGTCTCCTAGCAGCCAAGGTGAAAACAGGGAAACACCATCCATTACATTACCTGGTGTCCTTAGAAGAAAATCAGACTGCTTGTTTAGAAGTACAGTTAATCCTGAAACCAGAAAGAGATTTGTCTTCATGAAAAGACATGGAATGAAGCAAGTAATAATATCTCAATAGTTTGCCTATGGTACTCAATCAGTGAATATTTATTGAGCACCTACTAGGAGACCAAATCTGTTCCAGATCCCTAGAGACAAAAGGATTGCCAGATTTGAAAGTTTCTGTTTAATGACAATTAACAACTATTGCTATTGAGTGCTGTTCTGTGCTAAGCATTTTACAACCATTTCCTCATTTAATCCTCACAACCACCTGAGGAGGAGGTGGGCATTTCACACCTGATTGAAATTAAGGATCTGGGAGGACAATCAACTGGTCTTACATGGCCTATCCAGTAAGTGACTCAAGCACTGCTAAAATTACAGATGCATTTATCTTTTGCCCCAACAAAGGTAATTCTGCAGGCATACCAGCATACCTAGAACATATATACCAGGCAGTTCCTCGTGGCATTATTTCAACAGCAGTAGCCTAGAAACAATGCAATAGTGTGCCAGTTGAATAAAGTATGGTATATCCATGCAGTGATACGGGCAGCTGTAAAAATGAGGAAGATCATTCTGTACATTTAGTACATTCTGATACTGAAAATGAGAAAAACAAGATTCAAGATGGTAGATACAGTTATGTTTTTGGGGGATAAGAAAGGAAGGGAAATTATAATATATATTCAAATTTGTTTATATTTTCATTTTAAAAACCACAAGAAGGAACAATAAGAATCTAATAACAAAGGTTACCTGTAAGTGTCTGAGAAGAGGCAAGCAAAGTGAGCCGGGACAGAAGAGAAGAAGATGCTAAGCACGTACATTTTTATATTTTTTAAGTGTTTACACTTGTAAAATATTACATACTCAAGAGGACAAAATAACAAAACAAAACAAAAAGATCAAAGATAACATAATGAAGAAAATAATGAAAAAGAGAACTAAAGTGTGAGTGCTAAAGTCCCTGAATTTCAACCCACGTCTACTCACTCTCAAGGCCATACTCTTGACACTGTGATGTCAAGCAACTTACCTGATGTGAGCAGCCAGCAGGGCTGACCCCTGCTGGCAGAGATGCTGTTTCTGCTCTCAGATCTCTCTCCCTTATAGTGGTTCAGCATCTGAAGCTTCCCAAGCATCTGTCTATCCAGGCTTTTTAAAAATCTCTGCTAAAACAGAGAATCAGGTAATAGTAGGAGTTAGAGTAGGAGGCTGTCTTTGAAGAGGTAAGCCCCAACAAAGATAAACTGAGTGGGTTTAAATTTATGGCCCTTGGTAATCCAAACCTTTAGAGTTCATTTGTTTAGGCTAAGTCGTGTGCTATAAGCTGTTCTGGTAACAAATAACAATATGTTCCAAACCCATTGTTCTGTAGGCCTGGATTACGGCCATGCTTTGGTCTAGACAAAGGGCTGCTTCTGCCAATAGAGAAAGAATGATGTCCTATGTGGAAGAGAACATTCAAACAAAATCTAGAATTTTACAGACTATCTTCACTGATTTGGAATGGAACATCCTTCAGAAAAAAAAAAAAGTGGAGAAGGGGAAGAAGAAGAAAGAGGAGGAGGAGGAGAGGAAGAAGAAGATGAGAAGAAGAAAAAAGAGGAGGAAGAAGAGGAGCAGAAGGAGGAGGAAGAAGAGGAGGTAATTTTTTACCCTCAATTTTTTTTTTCAAGTTTGAAATCATCCCAAAGCTGCCTGAGAAAATAGAAGAGTCATTTTCAACGTCTTAGGTACAAATGGTAGAGTTGTCCCAGACGGCACAGCAGGTGTGAAGATGTGTAAATTCCCTGATTGCCCACATGCTGTAGATGTTCAGGACATGACGGGTGGCCTTGACAGAGCAGATGCTCTTCCCAAGGTAATGCCCCCTGCCTTATAGTGGATCTTGCCTTAGCTTAAATGTTCTCCCTCTTTATTTCTTGGAGGGTAGGAGAGATGAATCAATCAATGTCCCCTTTTCTCCTGAACCCAGACCCACCACATATGCTTTGCTTCCAAGAAACTGAGCCCTCTACCTGAGATTTGTAGGCTCTTTACATCTGGACAGAGAAAAAGAATTATTTCAGGTAGAATTCGTGAGCACAGATTGACCATACAGTGGATTTTAAATTCAAGCATGTAGAACCAAGGTCTGTTTGCATCAAGATTATGGAATGAGAGACTATTGTAGTCAGCATTCTCTGAATCTCGCCTTTCTGAACCAATTCCCCCTCTTTTTGTTAATCTGATAATACCTACTTCCATCCAGTTACAACATGGGTACCTATCATGTGCTGCTTCCATGGTGTTAGAAATATTATGGGGGCTGGAGAAGGAGAGCAAACTCCTCAAGAGGTTATTCCAACAAATATGGTGAGTTCTTCTCTAGCGGTGTTCAGGATATGTGAGGAGAGCTCAGACTCTGGGGGGATCAGAAAGGCTTCCTGGAAGAGGTGATATTTGAGCCTATGTATGGAAGTTGCAGAGGAATAACAAAGCATTAGATTCAAGTTCAAGCCTTTGTACTTCAAAATGTCACCTGTACCAGATGGCTGTAGACCATTCCCAGTTCTCATCAATTTACCTGTTCTGGAGGTTTACCTGCCATTTTCTCAGAACCCAGATCTCTGCTAAGACATGTATTCACATGATTTGAGGTAGAGTATTTCCAACTATTGGAAGCTACTGTTCTACCACCTCCAAATAGCACTTAGACATATTTTTAAAAGCCCTTAATTCCCTTTCCCTACCTAGGTAGGAGGTAGAAGGTCCTTTTGCCTAGAGGAACTTTCTAGCACACCTCCATTACCATCCTATAGATTGTATCCTGTATATCAAATACTATGGTGGAATACATTTAAATAGACTGAAACCTTTAACTATTCCCTTTTAAACAGGACTCCATGAAAGTAAATCCTGTGATGTTTGTCCCTCCCCTCACCCGCCACCCCTAATTACAAAGCTTCCCTCACACATAGATCTCCCTTTTGACCTCAATAATAGATCCATGCCTGGACCAGGATCAAAGCACCATACAGGAGGGGTAGAGTCTAATCCAGGAACTTCTACTCCACAGCCTTCTGGTCACAACCCTACAGTAGCCCCCATCAATTCAGTTCAGTCGCTCAGTAGTGTCCAACTCTTTGCTGCCCCATGGACTGCAGCATGCCAGGCTTCCTTGTCCATCACCAACTCCTGGAGCTTGCTCAAACTGATGTCCGCTGAGTCGGTGATGCCATCCAACCATCTCATCCTCTGTCATCCCCTTCTCCTCCCACCTTCAATGTTTCCCAACATCAGGGTCTTTTCCAATGAGTCAGTTCTTCGCATCAGGTGGCCAAAGGATTGGAGTTTCAGCTTCAGCATCAGTCCTTCCAATGAATATTCAGGACTGATTTCCTCTAGGATTGACTGGTTTGATCTCCTTTCAGTGCAAGGGACTCTCAAGCCCCCATCAGCATGTAACAACAAAAGCTGATGTATCCTCACTGACCAGATCACATTGGGGTGTGTGTTAAACATTTCGCCTGCATCAGACCATTGCAGTCTCACAACAAGCCTGTGAGGCAGGCCCTGTCATCAGCTTTCTCTGTGGAACAGAGCGGTATGGTGATTTGTTCAAGGACACAACTAGCGGCAAGTGGATATGAGAATCAAACCCAGGGAGTCTGACTCTGGCACATACATCAGATACATCTCAACCACTCGTGGTGAGGAGAAGTGGAGACTTCAGGGCCCCAGACCTGGGTTTGAATCTCTGCTTCACCACTTATTTAGTTGGTTAACACTAGGCAATTTAGTCCCTCCAGGCCTCAATTTTCTCATCTGCAAAATGGGACCAGTAACCGAATCTACTTCATCGGGTTGTGGGGAGTAAATGATGCTGTCCTAGGTACAGAGCATTTGTCATGGGGACAGGCATTTTGTGGATGTTCAGGAATGTTATCTAAGGCTATAATTACATATATTTACAAGCCTGTGTATCCCCTCCCCCAGGGTCATTGAAGGCAAGGATAGAGATTATTGATATCTTTCTCACCAGGTGTGCCTGATAAAGTGTCTACCATGTAGCAGGCACTTGGAAAGTGTTTGTTGAATGGATGGTTGAAAAACTAGTTTTCACTGCTATCTCAAATGATCGAGTAAAAACTTCCTCTATTTTGACACACAGTAGCCTCTTCTTGTTAAATTCTATTCCTTAACATTCAGAAATAAATTATGAAGTGTCTAAAGAGATCATTCTAAAATTCTTAAACTGTCAGAGTTGTACAATTTTTTTCTCTATAGAATATGAAAAGTCAGCCTCCCTTCACTCTCCCAGACCTCCTTTGGCTCTTGCATTTCGGGAAGTCCTCACTTTCACAAGCATAAGGATGGAAACTCACAAAATAGCAATCCCCAGGCTGGGGAGGGTGCTAGATCTTCCACTTTGTAAAAACATTTCTAATTTCTTGAAATGCCAATGATCCCTTGAAACTTCATTTCCTCCTAGAGAAATTCAAGAAAAATTTAGCTTGCCTGGTATGTTTTATGAGGACTTTCCTTTTATAAAGTGAAGCCTGCGCTCCTTGAACTCAGGCAGTTACTTGCTCAGCATCACCCGTCCTTTCACAGCCTACATGCTCCCCTCCTCAAACTGAAGAGCACACGCTTCATGCCCAACATGCCGAGCTCTGCTGTAAGCCAACATCACTTGCCTGACAGCAAAATCTCCCCACAACCCCTCCCTACTGCTGGACCCACTGGGCTAAGTCTGAACATTCAGCAGACATCCTGCGCAGTCAGTGTATTCATTTCCTGGAACTGCTGTAACAAGGTACCCAGACTGGGTGCCTTAAAACAACAGAAAGGTATTCTCTCAAAGTACTGGGGGCTTGAAGTCCAATGTCAGAGTTGGCAGGACCATATATATACCTTCTAAGGAAGAGTCTTTCCTTGCCTCTTCCATCTTCTGATGGTTGCCAGCAATCCCTGCTGTTGGCACATCATTCCAAGCTTTGCCTCTGTCTTCACTTAGCCTGATCCCTTGTTTATCTCTGTATCCAAATTTCCCTCTTCCTGTTAAAACTTTAGGCATGTTAGCTTTAGGGCTTGGTCAGGAAGCAACAGTTAGAACTAGACATGGAACAACAGACTGGTTCCAAATCGGAAAAGGAGTATGTCAAGGCTGTATATTGTCACCCTGCTTATTTAACTTATATGCAGAGTACATCATGAGAAACGCTGGGCTGGAGGAAGCACA
This sequence comes from Cervus canadensis, assembly GCF_019320065.1. Taxonomy (NCBI): domain Eukaryota; kingdom Metazoa; phylum Chordata; class Mammalia; order Artiodactyla; family Cervidae; genus Cervus; species Cervus canadensis. The sequence goes on along the minus strand of NC_057390.1, from coordinate 60,542,871 downwards.
AGCTGGAATCAAGATTGCTGGGAGAAATATCAATAACCTCAGATATGCAGATGACACCACCCTTATGGCAGAAAGTGAAGAAGAACTAAAGACCCTCTTGATGAAAGTGAAAGAGGAGACTGAAAAAGTTGGCTTAAAACTCAACATTCAGAAAACTAAGATCATGGCAACCGGTCCCATCACTTCATGGCAAATAGAAGAGGAAACTGTGGAAAGAGTGGCTGACTTTATTTTTTGGGGCTCCAAAATCACTGCAGATGGTGAGTGCAGTCATGAAATTAAAAGACACTTACTCCTTGGAAGGAAAGTCATGACCAACCTAGACAGCATACTAAAAAGCAGAGACATTACTTTGCCAACAAAGGTCCATCTAGTCAAGGCTATCGTTTTTCCAGTGGTCATGTATGGATGTGAGAGTTGGACTATAAAGAAAGCTGAGAGCCAAAGAATTGATGCTTTTGAACTGTGGTGTTGGAGAAGACTCTTGAGAGTCCCTTGGACTGCAAGGAGATCCAACCAGTCCATCCTAAAGGAGATCAGTCCTGAGTGTTCATCGGAAGGACTGATGTCGAAGCTGAAACTCCAATACTTTGGCTACCTGATGTGAAGAGCTGACTCGTTTTAAAGACCCTGATGCTGGGAAAGATTGAGGGCAGGAGGAAAAGGGGATGACAGAGGATGAGATGGTTGGATGGCATCACCAACTCGATGGACATGAGTTTGGTTGAACTCTGGGAGTTGGTGATGGACAGGGAGGCCTGGCATGCTGCGATTCATGGGGTCACAGAGAGTCAGACACAACTGAGCGACTGAACTGAACTGAACTAATCCAATATCTGGAGAAGGGAATGGCTACCCACTCCAGTATTCTTGCCTGGAAAAATTCCATGGACAGAGGAGCCTGGCAGGCTACAGTCCATGGTGTCACAAAGAGTCAGACAGGACTGAGTGACTAACACTTTCACTTTTCACTAACTCAGTATGACCTCAACTTCAGCGTATTTATAATGACCCTATTTCCAGATAAGGTCCCATTCACAGGTTCTAGGTGGACATGAACTTGAGAGGGGAAGGGGGACACTATTTAACCCAGCACAGGAAGAGATCAATATGGGTAGAGACTGAGCAGCTTCCTGTGGGGTATGATCTGAAAGGTTTCAAAATGAAAAACCTTCTTCCCATCCATCAAAAGAAAGCTTCCTTTTGTTCTCAATGCTCTTCTGCTGCTGCTGCTGCTAAGTCGCTTCAGTCGTGTCCGACTCTGTGCAACCCCATAGACAGCAGCCCACCAGGCTCCCCCATCCCTGGGATTCTCCAGGCAAGAACACTGGAGTGGGTTGCCATTTCCTTCTCCAATGCATGAAAGTGAAAAGTGAAAGTGAAGTCACTCAGTCGTGTCCGACTCCTAGCAATTGCATGGACTGCAGCCCACCAGGCTACTCCATCCATGGGATTTTCCAGCAAGAGTACTGGAGTGGGGTGCCTTCACCTTCTCCACAATGCTCTTCTAGTGCCCAATAAAGTAAAAGCAAAACCTGTAATACTGCAAATGCTGTCTGGAGGGACAGCACCCACAAATCACTATCATCTCGTACCTGAGTGGTCATCAGCTGCTTTTAGCAGGTTCTATCGGAATGGACCCTGGGATCTGAAACTGGAAGGGAGCAGGTGTCACGGAAGACCTAGGAAATGAGACAGCAAGGACAGACACGGTTTTAGTGCCCACTTGGAGCACCAGAGACCAGCCACCACAAAGGTGCAAGAAGCAAGCAGAGGTCAGAGTAGTTCACACTCATTGAGCATCTACTATCCACCAGATACTATGCATGGTGCTTCTGCATACACCTCACTCAGACTTCAGGTGAAAAACCTTCCATCTCCCAACTCACAGATGAGAAAACTGTTACTCCAGAAAGGCAGGTAACCCAGAAAAGGTTAGGAATTAAACAATAATGATCAAGTTCAAGCCCAGATGCTGGCATCTGCCACTTCACAGAGGAGAAGAGGCAACAGAATCCAGTCTCGGGACTCACTTCTCCTGGTAGCTGGTCTAGCTTGAAGCCCTCTCACCACACGCGTGGGTTTGTGCCTCTTAATTTCTGCTTTTAAACTGGCAGCCGTTTTCTACTGCATTTCCAATGTGCTTCTGTGTGTATCTTGGAGAGAGGGAGAAAGAGAATATATGGGTCAATATAAGCAGACTCTTAAAAGCTTATACTTTATCATTGTAATAATCATAATATATTTTATTTTACAGCCACTCATAACTGAAGCCTCTGGGTACCCTAACAAAAATAGCTAAAAGAAAAAAAAGGAAATTATATTAAACAAAGGAAATATGACTATAAAACCCCAATAGCCAGGGAACTAAATGAACAACATAAAACCTCCAAACAACAAAACTACAATGAAACCAAGGGGGGAAAGAAACCTTTTCACGAGCTTTACCCTGAAGGATTCCACGCTGTGAGATCACATCTGTTTAAAGCACCATAATTTATCGATATGACATCAAACCAGGAGCCAGCCATTGTAAACCTTTCCCGCAGAAACTCTCAGAAAACTAACCAGGTGGTCAATGGGGTTCGGGTGGGGGTGTCTGTAGCACATAGCTGGGGCAACAATGGCTTTAAAATTTTATGTTCAAATACATCTATGTGAAGTTCCAGATCTGAGCACTGAGATGCAAAAATTAGTTCATTCCATAGGTAAGCAAAATTTACAAACAAGACTTTTTTTAAACAGCAATTTTTTTTTTTCTGAGACAGTTCATCTATTAGTACTCACTGATGACTTCTCAAAGGGCTGCATCAAATGGACGTTTGCAAGAACAGATCCCCTCTGGAATGAACCGCTGAGTCCCAAGTTATGACAGTCTTTGGGGGAAGATAAAGGCCCTTTCATCTGTAAAGCAACTGAGTTACCTTGTCTATCTCCCATTCTGATGTGGCAGCCTCTTCAAAAACAGAAACTCCTGCTGACCCCACCATAACTGCTCCTGATCCCACCATAAACATCCCAACATAAACATAAGAATGACTGCAATTGTCGTATTCCTGAGGGCAGTATTTCCCCAAGCAATGGCTTCCCACATCCTTCCTACACATTTTCCTATTAAACATGGAAAATAGAACCCACTGAGGGAAAGAGTTTAAAAGGTTTGTAGAATTAGATAAGGACCTACTATATAGCACAGGGAACTCTGCTTAGTACTCTGTAATGAGCTACATGAGAAAAGAATCTGAGAAAGAGTGGATATATGTATATGTAAAACTGATTCACTTTGCTCTACAACACACACACGGCATTGTAAATCAACTACATGGCAACAAAAATGAAATAAAAAAGACTTGCAGATTTAGGATACCCTGAGGGTTGACAAAACTTGGTTAGCAAAAACAAATAAAATATTAAAATGGTGCCTAGGAAAAAATATGTTTTTCAAAATATTTGTTCATCCTGGAGTAAATTCTAGGTTGGAGTAGATTTGACCCCTGATTAGATCTACTGAGTGTTTGAATTAGGTCACTCATAGCAGAAAGATGAATCTAGAGTCCAGTGAAGATTCAAAAGTAAAGCAGGTGAGGGAAAAGTGCAGAGAGGGTGGCAGAGGTGGCATCCCCAGGGGAATATGATGACGAAGAAGGAATCACACAGGTTAGAGGCTCAGACCAGCCTGGGTTCTTACCCATGCCCTGGTGCTTAGTAGCTGGGTAACCTTGGACACAACTGAAGCAACTTGGCATGCAGGAAGCATGCATAACCTTGGATAATTCACTTAACTTCTCTGGGCCGTCATTTTCTCATCTATAAAATGAAGAGAAATTGCTAAACAAACTTTGCTCTTTTTATTTACAGGAGCCCTTGAAGTTCTTCAGAGGAATAACCCAAATCTCCTGGCTAGTTTTCAGACACATTATTCGGTTCAAAGATCAAATTGTGGAATGATACACATAGAATGATACTATTTGTGTTTGAAAAAAGAGGCCACTGACATAACACTGGGTGATTTCTAGAGGCCCGTGGACATACACACATATGTAAGAATACACAAAAATAGAGGCTAAAGCACATGGGCCAAGGCACAAGGCGGTCTCTCCAGGGATCAGCCCCAGATTGAGACAGGAAGAGTACCTGGAGGCCTTACTACTTAAATATTTCAGAAGAGACAATACTATATTTATTTATTACTTATGCATGAGAAAAGAAAACTTCTATGTAGCCAACAAAAACTACCTTCTAGCTTGTTTCAGGAAATACAGTAATTCTAGAAGAATATCTACTAATCAGTTAATGAGAGCAGGTGTGAAGATGAGGCCAAAACATGAAGGGCCCAGAGTTCTATGCAGAAAGATAATTAAGTAGGATTTCCCTTCAATTCAGTTCAGTCGCTCAGTCGTGTCCGACTCTTTGCGACCCCATGGACAGCCTCACGCCAGGCCTCCCTGTCCATCACCAACTCCCGGAGTTTACTCAAACTCATGTCCACTGAGTCAGTGATGCCATCCAACCATCTCATCCTCTGTCGTCCCCTTCTCCTCCTGCCTTCAATCTTTCCCAGCATCAGGGTCTTTTCAAGTGAGTCAGCTCTTCACATCAGGCTTCCCTTACTGAGCTGAAAATTGAAAGAATTGGCTCCAAACTTTTCTGGAAATGAACCCTGTAAGGCACTGATATGTAAAGTGGATTTGCAGCTGAGACCGGGGAAGTTCTGTAATGGTTTGAAAACCTGGATGGGGTCCCCTGTGCCCCAACATGTCAACCAGGGAGCCACCAGCCTTGCCTTCCACCATGTACCTGCCAGGCATGGGATGACACCTGGTTGATGCCTGCCCACCACCACCAGTATTAATCAGAGCCCAGAGCCTTTAGTACTTTCTCTCTTTGGAAATGCAGATTCTAAGTGAGATTGACAACTGATCTGGTAAAGCTCAGAGTCTTGCTCTTCAGCATTGCTCAATTTAAGCATAAAGAGCATCTGTAGGCCTTTCTGGAAAGACATGTTCTTCTTGTGCATGCCAGAGGTAAAGGTACCCCCAGCGCCCAAAGAGATGGGAAAATGAAACAACCTCTCACAGCCCGGGATTGCCTGGTGACCAAAATGTACTTCTTAACTTTAGATGTAGAGTTGGAATCAGGCTCAAGAGGGAGGAGGTAGATGTATACCTCTGACTGATTCACACTGTTGCATAGCAGAAACCAGCACAATATTATAAAGCAATTATCCTCCTTAAAAATAAATATTTTAAAAAATTTGATTTCAAAGTATGGTTATCCAGACCTTCAATGGACTCTTATTTAGATTAGCCAATCAAAGCAGAAAGACTATAGGTAGATGACTAGAGACATCATTTGGAATTTACACCAAAACGATTGCGATATTTTCTTCCACAAACAACTTTAAGAAACACATTCAATCACATAAATAAAATAGGAAATAATATAGAATCATTGCTCCGTGTTTAGCAAAGAGGAAGAGAAAGGCTACCAGGCTCTGAAATGCAAGAATATCAGGAGGAAGGGAAGATTTTCCTTCCTTCTTCAGTGCATTGTGCACAACTGTCAGATCCTAGATAAAGTTTCCCGCTGGGAGCAGGTGCTAATGGGTGGATGGAGAGCCTGGTGGACAGCGTGGCTGTCAGTTCACTTGCTGCAGGAGTCAGGCTCGACACACAGAGCTTATTTAAGAAGAAGAAAAAAAGTAAGAGTTTGAACTAAATTAAGTATCAACTCACTTGGGAGAAGATTTCATGTAGCCTCTTTTTTGGATTGTATAATTCAAAAAAAAATGGAGTCAGTTCCTATTCATCAAATAGACATCACTCAAAAAGTTTGAGTTCAATTTATGGGTATGTGTGTCTGTGTTTTAAATCAACATTTGGGTTTAGCAAATTAGTGCAGGTTTGCCTGTTTTCTGGTGTAAGGATCAGTTCCAGATCTGTTTTTAAGCACCAAGCTATTGAAGGATTATTATTTTTAGAATTCATATTCCTTTTTAATCCCCTAATCCGTTCAGGGGAAATGTCCAGATTGTCAACCCAACACAAGAGAAAACCTCAATGAAGCAGCAAGGAAAAAATACAAAACAATAGACAAATAACCATGGGATATATTGTTCAGCTTTTGTTGAGCTTGAAATGTGCCAAGTTGGAAACAGGAGAGAGGTTTGTGATATTCCACTGGAACATATTGTCACTGTTATAACCAGCCCACATTCACCGGAGCTGCCAATTATTCCCCAGCCACCATTTTTTTCCTTTAGATTGATCTCCTGCTTGAGGCTGTTTCACACCCATGACTCTGAAGCTTCCCTAGTGGCATGTTGGCTAATTAAGAGCAAAATCCATCTCTTGATGAAATAATGCTGCCACTGAAAAGGAATTCTACATTTTTTTAAAATTCTTAATCAGGCAGGAAGGAGCAGTATTTTAACACTTGTATTAAGCATAGGAAAAAGGTCTATAGCTAGCAATTAGCAATGATGAAAAGGACAGCGATTTAAAGCATGTTGCGGTGACATTTTTATCAAATTAAATGAGTTTGCTAGGCCCACCAGCTGCATATGCTTATTGTCATTTACTGTTTGGACAGCAACACATCAGCTACTGAGTATCAGGAGGTGCTGAATTTAATAAGTCATTTTGACACTGGTGTGAAACGAGCAGATCAGCATTCTGAGGAATGTGTTCACACTCTGAACAGACAGGCAGACATTCTAAGCATGCGAGGTGACACCAATCAACAGGAAGAAATGAAGAAAGCCAGGCTAGGAAGCAGGCAGCAGCCACAGAGACACACCACGGTGAGGAAAGAAAAAGATATACACATACACACACACATGCCAAACCTACTTCTTGGTTTAGCTAGACAGAGCATCTAAAGAAGCAAAGATTTTTTCAGAAACACTGGAATGTGTACCTATTCTTGACTGTTAATTTTCATTTATAATTTAAAAACCTACATAGCACAGTTCCCCTGTAACAACCACTAGAATAAGCTGATAGATCTTCAGTTATTTTTTTGTCCCTCTCATGTTTGAAACACAGCATCCCATTCAAAAGAACAAACAATTTTTTTCTCAGTGAGCTGGGAAAATAAAAGTTTTGGTTGTTCCTTTCCACCTAATATGTTTACTCTAAACTGATTGCTTTGCTCAGGTGGGACATAGCAATGCTACTTTGTGTTGATTTATAGTGAAGTGAAGGTATAGGTTGTGTTCAAAACTCCTGCTTGGAACATGAGATGTGGAATGACAATCTGATAATCCCAGGAGCTATTTATGTCAAAGGAGAGATCTGATACCAATGTCTTAGCCGTGTACCAGGCATAAGAGCTAAACATACCAGAAAGTCATTTGCCAATTACCCCTTAAACATGCAGGTGTAATTTACAGCCTAACAAAGGTGACTAGTAATTACTTCATGGCTTCAGAAGTTTCTAATGCCATCTAGTGGAAATACTAAAATGTAAATCTGATCACCTACACTTCAAAAGGGAGCCTAAAATCCCAGATAATATGTCATTATGCTGCCACATATTCAGAAAAACTCAACACCAGAGTCCAATCTCAAATATATTTCAAAAAATTTGCTACGGTGCTTTCACAGGACTAGAACGTGCCTTGAAAAATAAGACTTACCCAGAATACCCTTGGATGCCTGTCAATCACCAGTGAAATAATGATTAGCACACTCCACACCACTACCACGCCTATAAAATCACTTTCCTCATCACTATTCTCTCTCTCTCTCTTCTAAACTCTAGAATCTAGAGCTGGACTATTTGACAGATTTTTTTATTATTATTTTGCAAGCAGAGTGGGTTCAACAAAATCTGAGCTACCTTTTGAAGTAAATGTTTTGAAGTACTGATTTTAGTCTTAAAAAATAGTATGTGCTGTGGGCTCAGTTGCTCTGTCATGTCCAGCTCTTTGCGACCCTATGGACTGTAGCCTGCCAGGCTCCTCTGTCCATGGGAATTCTCCAGGCAAGAATACTGGACTGATGTGCCATGTCCTCCTTTAGGGGATCTTCGCAACCCAGGGATTGAACTCAGGTCTCCCGCATTGCAGGCAGATTCTTTATCATCTGAGCCACCAGTATAAAAGAAACTAAAGATATTTTGTTAGCTTAATTCTAGAAGCTGTTCAGTTTTCAGTGAACTCTTCATACGGCTTCCTCCAGTGGAATTCTATAGTGAAATTCTGAGCAGGAAGAGTAGCATTAGGGATTTTGTACTTCCTTCCAAGATGGTCACCAGACAACTTTAGCCATGGAGCTGTAACACAGGAGTCAAAAGATGTTTCACATAATTGTAAAAAAAAAAAAAAAGAAAAGAAAAAAAATTTAAGAGGAAAGAAAAGAAATAGGCCATATTTCATTTTGCATGTGAAGATGCCTAGGTAAATAGTCTACATGTCACTTTCCTCTGTATCACATCTCAAAAATAGTCCTCTCCAAAAGCATGGTTATAATAAGAAAAATCACTGAAACACTGGGTTCTGGTGCAAATTAATGTGAAACTCAGAGTTATTTAGTTCTCTTCTTCCCACTTCAATTTGCTCATCTATCAAATGAGGAAGTTGGACTTGAAATCAACTCAAAAGCCCTTTCTTCTTTAAAACTATGGTCTAGAATTTCAAGTCCAAAACTCAAATCTTCTGTTTCACTGTAATAAATTTAAAGGTATTAATTTCACCATAGCAATTTTACTTTATAAAAAATCTAATTTTATTAAAATTATTTTATTAGTATGAGTCTTACAGTGAATTTAGTGTTTGGACCACTATCAACTTTAAAAACAATTTATTCGTAAGGAGAGAGGGCTACAGTTTAAATGATTACTATGTTTAAAGAATTAAAAATAGAAAGTATATCTTTTCTATATACACACATTTTAGTATTATTATGCTGAGTAGAATAAATTTTATTTTAGCATATTTGTAAAGTAAAAAGTATTTTTCACTAGGAAAGAAATATACACCCATCTCAGATGTGAAACCATAAAAAAGAAAGAAGGAAGAAAAAGGAAAAGAAAAAAAGAATTTGTAGTTCTAATATCCAAAGGCAGCAGGCTGTCTGTTTAACCATGGAAGACCCCTCTCAATCTTTTCTTTGTGCATGGTATTTACATAATTCTTATCAGATGGTATATAAAAACCATATATACATTGATTTTCCTAATAGCATCTATTTTTCTGACTATAAAAATATAATTTATTATCTCAGGAAATTATTTAAATATACAATACATAAAGAAAATTAGAATCCCCCAGAATCCCACCACCCAAATATATCTTCATTTACTATTTTATTTCTTTACAGTTCTTTTTCTATGCATAATTTAACACAGTTAAGATTATATTACATATTCTGATTTTAAGTACAATTAACCCAAGAAGAGTCATTCACAAGTCTTAGCTGGAAGATGTTACAAAAAAGATCTTAATCACAGATTATATCTTCCACTGCTAGTTTATTCATTTTTCATAATTATAAAAATGAAAAATAAAAACCCTATACACTAAGGTCATTCAAAATGAATTTTTAGAAGCAGAAAATTATTACTCAAGTTCCTTGTCAATGCAATGGCATTATATTGCTGAATAAAAATCAGTTTCAGTGGAGGGAGGAAAAAAGGCTTTCTGGGTTTAGCAATTCTGCAAACACAATGTCACTGTCATTTAATGACTGTAGTCTTTATTTGAGGTTAGAAAAGTGGGTTTTGTGTAAGGTAAAGAATATTGTCCCCCAAACACACTTCCTGGTACTGACAAATAACAAAACCAATAATAACAATTAATGGAAAAGTCACACACCCTAGCTTCTTCCAGGTTTGTAAATCCTCTTGAAAATATCTAATATAGTTAGATTGCTGATCAGAAAATCTAAACAGAGTAAGATGGCATTTATAAATTTTCAGAAGGTGGGTTCTTCCTCAAGAATAACAGTCATTTTTGCTGTTCCCTTCTCTCTGGCCTTGTATATATAGCCTTTCCCTCATCAACTGAATCTTTGTCTTTTCTTCTCCATATTCAGAGAAAAGTTTTGCTTTCCACAGTACGTGTTCTACACCGCATAGCTACATTACAATTCTAGTCTCCAATTCATACCTAACTTTCTGACAATCCTTCATTATTTTATCCATTTTTTTCCACATTATTTCCTATTATATGTTAACCTCAACCTTAGTGCTTTTTGGGGTACTGCCAATGTAAATATCCTTAACTTAAAAGGTGTTCTTAATTTTCCATAATGTTTCCTTTATTTAAAAAAAGAGAGTGTATATAGAAAGATACAAATAATAGCAAATACTCATGATTCTTTTCCCACATATAATAAATATTAAGTTTATCATGTTGCTTCAGATTTTTTTCTACAAATAAAACATCATAGATGAAGTACAAACCTCTACAGCCCCCAAGTGAAATCATTTTGAACATGTGTACCCAGTTTACATTTTCATACTTTTACTGCTTATATATGTGTCCATAAGTAATCTATACCTAGTGGCCTGTGTTTATTAAGTTTCTGTGTACTGTATCATACTAAAAATGGTATTATGCTACAATTTTGCTTTCTCTGACTATTGCATTCTAGGCAGAGGCCATGATTAGGTGGTCCAGCTGAGACATCATCAGATGCCAGAATCCATCGCCAGACACAGGAGCACATGTGCCTTCACACAGTCCCACTCCTGGTCTTTGAGACACTCCAACTGCTTCGAATAGAGCAGAGTTAAGCTGTCCACACTGAGTCATGTCCAAGCTGTAGATCTGTGAGCAAAATAAACAGTGACATAGTTTTAAGCCACTAAGTTTTGGGGTAATTTGTTAGGCAGTCAAAGTAACTTGAATAGCTTCTTTCCACTCCCTGTCCTGGGTCCCCCACTTCCTATCTGGCCTCCTAGGGGCATTGCATTAATAAATCATCTACATATAAATCCAAAAGACCAGGACAGAGTTATAGGATAATGTACATCAAAGAAGAAATGTATAATTTCTCCTTAAAGGTAAAGTTTGTTCTCTTTAAAACTCAGTGAGATGCTATTTCTGAGGTACCAGTCATTGGGTAAAGAGAGCAACTGAACTAAAGCTAAAAGGAAGGGAAAGGAATAAGTGTACTCTCTGAGTTCTTTTCTGAGTAACCACATTAATGGGAGAGATAGAGAATCAAGAAGCATGTAGATTTAGTGCTGTTGCAAACAGAAGTTTTTGTAGAGTCTCTTATAAAGGCAGTGTTTCAAACTTTTACCTTAAAGAATCTCCTCCATTAGCAGATGAATGGATAAAAATGTTATACATACACACACACATGGACTACTACTCAGCCAGAAAAAAGAGCAACATTTTGCCATTTGCAGCAACATGAATGGACTTGAGGTACTGCGTTAGTGAAATAAGCCAGAGAGAAGAAAATATATTGCGTGATATCACTTGTATGTGGAATTAAAAAAAAATGAAACAAACTAGTGAATATAAGCAAAAAAAAAAAGCAGACACAGATATAGAGAACAAGCTAGTGGTTGCCCATGGGGAGGGGCAAAGTGGGATGGGGGAGCAGGAGATGCAAGCTGTTGAGTGTAAGGTAGGCTCAAGGATGGATTGTACAACACAGGGAATATAGTCAGTGTTTTGTAATAAATGTAGATGGTGTATAATCAATAATAATAAAAACTTTTAAAATAAATGGAATAAGGAGAGCAAGAGAGAGAGGAATCTATAGATTAAAATAAACAGAGATAAAAAATAAATTTGAAGAATCCCCAGGAAACATTCTGCTTTTCAGGTAGAAAAAAGGAGCAAATTCCAAGGCTCTCCTAAATTTGGCTCTTGGGAAGTTGCCAGAGTCCCTGTGAGTTGGTACCATGCCAACCAACTGGATAGCAAGAGCTGGAAGAAGAGAGAAGAACAGTCCTGAGCCTTTGGTCCACCCACTGGAGGAAGTGCTTCTATGAGCAAGTTACCTGGACATCCAAAATCATAGAACCTTCTATAGATAGTCTAAGGGGCAATAGAATTCCATCAGCTGATGGCAGCCTGCTCCTAATATGGATCTTCAATTTCTCAGAAGTTTGGTCACTACCCACTGATCCCACTTTAAAGTAACTGATCCAGCTCACCCCGCTTCACTTCTCTTTTACTGCTGCTGCTTGACTCCAGCCCAGTAACCGCAACACAGTCCCAAAGAACCCATGAGCTTGATGGCAGGGGTTTCACGTACTAGTTCTTTTGAATGGATGCCTCCTTCTCAAGTCTATTCTGCAGCCACTCTTAACATAGTTCATCTTCCCAAGTGATTTCAAGCTTGGCTAGTCCCAATCTCAGAGTTCCTCCTAATGTCACCACTGTCAAAGACTGCAAGTTCATAGACTGAAAGCCACATCCTGTAACAATAGCCACATAGCCACAGGCTTCTCTTGGCTGCTAGAACCCTTGGGGAAATTTCAAAATAATGAGCATCCCTTGGAGCCCTCTGAAGTGAGCCCTGATGAATATTCTAGGGTGGGGTAGATTTAAATTATTCTTCGTCTGGGTCTTATTTGTCTTACAAGATTCCCCCTTACTCCCGACACAGTGGGCAATTTCTCCTTTCCTGGCCTTAAGTTACCCAAACGAACTGAAAAATAAAGCTAACCTAGAGACACTGGAGGCCCTCACAAGGGACTGATTTATTTCCCTCCTGCGCTTGACCTGGCCACCATATCAAGCCCAGGGAGAGAGCCTTACACTGATATTCTGTGAACAGGCTGAGCAATCTTGGTGTACTGCCAATGACAATGCAACAGGATGTGTGGAAAACAGGATCTCGGGTCGCTACCAGGATTGCCAAATCCCCTGGATCAAGAAAGCTCATCTCATCCCTGCCTTCAGTGGCGAAGAAAGAGAAGAAAATGTACCATGTACCGCTGTGAGTTGCTCTGAGGAAGATGTCAGAAAGCTTCATGGAAGGTCACTGCCACTACAGCAACCACCTCTATGGCCCAGCCCCCTAAGTTTTTAAATTCTAGCAAACTTAAAGGTGTTTTTGGAACTTTGACATTTGATTTTTATTTCTTCTGGGTCTGTTTAACCTTTTTTTTAAATTTATTTATTTTTTAATTGAAGGGTAATTTCTTTACAGAATTGCGTTGGTTTCTGCCAAACATCAACACGAATCAGCCATAGGCATACATATGTCCCCTCCCCCTTGAACCTCCCTCCCATCTCTCCCCCCATCTCACCCCTCTGGGTTGTTACAGAACCCTGGTTTAAGTTCCCTGAGAATACAGCAAATTCCCATTGGCTATCTATTTTACATGTATGTTTAACTTATTTTTTAATTCTCTATTTTTTCTCTTTTGCCTAAATATGTATATTTGAAATACATACATTTCAAAGAGCCTAAATTTAATTTAATCTGCAGTAAACTGAATTATCATAGAACTTGGAATTCATAATAGAGTTCGACTTGAAGTCAAGCAGCCTAGGTTTCAAACCCCACTTAGTTCCATACCTTAATTACCAGTATGTGACCTTGGAGAAGTTATGCAAACTCCAAGCTTTCATTTTCTCATATCAAAAAAAAATGTTATAATGGCTGTACCTTTCCACAGAATAACTATGAGGATGTCATAAAATACTGCATGTGAAATATTTAGCTTAGCACCTGACACCAAGAGCAGATTCAACTATTAATAACATTAACTACATGGAGAGAAATCCTATGAAACTTCATTTTATGTATTTGCTTTTTGTCTGGAATATTCAGGATCACAAGTGATCTCTAAAAAGTTGGAGCAGTCTAATGGCACAGGATGGATTTCTATTTCAAAGGCTTTAATGTGAGTATTAGGCACACACACACACACACACACACACACACACATACACAAAGAATAATCTGGATGAGCCCCTGCAAGCAGTTAGCCTAAAAGAGAGCAGGCCTCAGGCCAATTATGCATTTTATGTGAAACTGAAAATCCACCCTACAATATGTGCTTTGTTTTTCAGACCCACAAGCATCCTTATATTTGAGGTGTCAGTTTGGTGATATTATGCAAAATGGAGTGGACCGGGTGAATTTTATTAATTGGGAGTTGTTTGGAACTCTTTCTACAAAGTTGCCCAAAAACAGAGATCCTTTTTTCTTTTCATTATGGAAAATGTCAAACATCTATGAAAGTAGACCAAAAATATAAGAAATCTCCTTGTTCTCAACACCCAGACTTTATAGCTATCAGTTCAAAGTTTTATATGATCTAGATTTCCACCCATTTCCCCTATCATATTATTTCAAAGCTCAGCCCAAACATTATTTCATTTCATCAACAAATATTTTCATTGTGTCTCTAGAAGAATTTTTTTTAACTCAGCAAGTGACACTACCACACCTGAAATCTTAATCATTCTTCTTTTTTTTTAATCATTCTTTAATACCAAATCAAATTTCTAATTGTCTCATAATATTCATACCTCTTTGATGGTATAGTTGTTTTAATAATGATCCAAATAATGTCTACACATTTTAGTTGTGTTGTCTTTTTTCAATCTATAGAGTTCCCCTCAAATCTTTTTCTTAAAGCTTGTTTGTTTAAAAAAAAATAACAGTCTATTTTGTGGGTCTATTTTCTCAAAATCTGGGTTTTACCAAAATGCTTGTCAAAGTATACTTAACTTTTCAAACAAATATTCTCAAGTGACAGCAGGAGCAGAGAAGCTAAAGATGGTACTGACTTGCTGGCGAGGGCTTTTTTTAGTTTATCATAAAGGCTGCTGGTACAATTCACAAAATCATTGGCATGTCAGTTGCAGACTAAAGTAAGAGAGCCCCAGCCTTACTGCTCTCCCAGATCGCCCCTTGTTTCTGCTAATAAAAATATTCCAGGCACCACCACTGTGTGTGGTGGTATCAGAAGGGTATCAGAAGAAGAAACAGTATATCTCATTATCACACTCATTATCACACTCAGAGTTATCCCTGAGAACCTACTCTCTCTCTGCCCTGACAGGCACGGGTCTGTGCAGCAGGAACTAAGGATGAGATGTGGGTTTAAAAGTAAAAGAGAAACAGGTAGGAGAGTGAAAGGGCAAGGAAAACAACAGGTAAATGCAGCCAACAGCAGGTGAATTGGGGATTATGAGTGCAAAGGAGGGCAGACAACAGATTACAGAGATGTCACAGTGAAAGTGGACAGTCCCTGCCATGATCACTGAGTCTAATGCCCTCTCCTCGGGATGAGGCCACTTGAGCTGGGAAAATAAGTCCACCACCTTTTGCTCTGCCATGAACGCAACTCTGCTCCCCCAAACCAACAACATTTAAACAATTTAGCGGTTGTAGGAGGTTCATTCTGATCTGAGTCGTTTTGGCAGCTCAGATATGACTCCAGATGTGGCTATGCAGTCATGACAATTAGCACTGGGCAAACTGGAAGCCTGATAGCCACTTTGTTTCCCCACCCAAGAACCCTGCAGTGAGGACAGATCCCTCTTTACATACACTTCTAGAGCACTCCCACATACTGAAAAGGACTACATGAAAATAACCACAGTTTGTTGTCAGAGGAACAATATAAGGCAGATGAAAGTCATAATAGATGACACTACTTGTGGACATTGAAGATATACTGTTTCTTCTTCTGATACCCTTTTACTATCACGGCCAGCCTTGAAATTGAGCAATTTTCTCATGTTAAAAAAAAAAAAAAAAAAAACAGTTCCAAGTTGTTACTAAACGCTGAGGTATTCTGAGCCCTTGGTGAGATTTAAAAAAAAAAAAAAAAACCAAACAAGAATTTCCAGTTCCTGCAATGGTGGCAATGCTTGCTAAAGACTTATCTTCCTGCTGAGTACAAGAACACGTGGGGGAAATTTGTTTTAACCTGCTTGAAAGCTTCAGTAAGCTACCAAGCCAGTGAAGACTAGAAGGACCAAGCAATACTGGAAGAGCTAATGGCTAAGACATTTCCAAAATTGATCAAAGAAGATAAGCTGCAAACTCAGGAAACACTATAAATCTCAGATTCCTTACCAAAAGTAGAAGGAAGGGGGAACCCCACATCTTCACAGATATAGTGGAAACTTTTGAAAATCACAGAGACAAGCCTAAATTCAAGGGATGGAGAAGTGAGACCGATTGTCTTCAATAGAACAAATGGACTGGCAACTGGATTCCCAACAGAAATAACAGAAGGCCAGGAGACAACGAAGTGATATTTTCAAAGTTAGGCAGGAGATAGATGGGCTCTGCCATGGTAAAGCAATTGGAGCTTCATTCCCTGTGGACTAAAACTCCAAGAGGAGTATAGCAATTGAGGGAGCAGGCTGGGCTCTGCTCAGATAACGTACTTCTGATTCTCAAAGTGAGGAGACCTCCCTGACCGCACGCACAGAAAGGTTCCTTGGAGATCAAAGAAAGTCATGTTAAGGGATGTTCTACCCACGGCCTTGGCGGTAGAATCCATCTTGGCTAAGAGATGCATGCACACACATGGAAGGATCCTGAGATACATCAAATATGGACTCTGAACCAGGCAAATCAAAATGATTGGCCAAAGGACACTCAGAAGAAATAACCTATAAAAGAAATTCAAACTGCCACAAGGGCGCGACTCAAGCACTTTCCCTCCGAGTCTGCCTGTGTGTCGATACATACATACCGTACTTTTTCCTCTTAATAAATACTCTATTTGCTTCGCCACGTTCTTTGTAGAAATTCTTTTCTGCAAAGCCAAAGGGCCAGGGCCCTTGTCACTGACCACTGGTCTAGTGGCTAGGACCTGGTGCTCTCACCACTGTGACCTGGCCTCATCCTCTGATTAGGAACCCAAGCCCTGCTCCGAGCCGTTGCCAGCCGAGGCCACCTGAGATCAAAAGTGCTGAGAGAAAACAACCGAGCTTCTACCTCCAATGTTGTGAAATGACTCCTACCATACCCAAATTTCACACAGATCCAAACTGTAAATTCTGGACAAAATTCAAAATGATAGACAACATCTCAAAGGCACTACAGGGTAAAAAGGCACATAGAGTGTGGAGGAGAGTAGACACTTGGGGAAAAGGAAGAGCCTGCAGTGATTTATTCTCTTTGATGGCATTTGGTCTAAAGCATAGGCCAAAGTCAGTGCTGCATAGAATGGATCCAATAGAAAACCCACATCATTACTGGCTTGAAAAAAAAAAAAAAGAAAGAAACAGAAGAGGGTGTTCAGGGTAACCAGAGGCACTGAAAGCTAGAGGGAAATGCCAGAAAGGAGAGCATCAGAAAGGGTAACCACAACTTCTGGGCTTATACTCTGCCCAAATCTCTGGCTAACACCTGAACCACATGCACACAGCAAACTCCAGCTAAGAGCATGAGCCTCAGATACCTGTGGGACAAAATCAAAAGTCCTAACATATGTGTAACTGGAATCTCAGAAGAAGAGAGAGAGATTGGGACATAAACAAACATACCAAGGAGGTATGTTGAAATTCTGGGTATCTCTAAAAGGGTAATAAAGCAAAATAAAAATGAACAAACTAATAGAAGAGAGAAATACAATGATAAAAAGTAATTCATCTGAAATAAGGCAAAAACAAAAAGACATGGAAAGTAGGACAAATAGAAAATAAATAGTAAAATTTTAAAAGACTTAAAATTTTAAAAATCTGAAACAGATTGGCCAGGTGACTGTCATTTGCATAAAAAGATACTCAACCATTACTATTTAGGAAATTACAAATTAAAGCAGTATCATTATTCACCCATCAGATTTGGAAAAATGAAAAGAATGATACCATTCAGGACTGGCAAAGGTTAGCATTATGGCCACTGACAGATATGGCCAGTGGAGATGTGAATCGTTGCCACCATAGGCAAAAGTAATCTGGTAGCACATATTTTAATTAGAAATATACTTATATCTACCCTTTGTATCAGAAACTAGTTAGCTGTTCTCAAAATCTGTCTCCTTTTCCTCCTGGGCATATTTAAACTATATTTGCCAGACTCCTTTGCAACAGGTGACTGAATCCGAGCTCAGGTATGACATTTGAGTCACTTGTTGAAGGTAACAGATGCCTCACAATTTGGACCCCTGAATGTCTATGGGTAGCAGAGACCCTTAGTTCCATCTAAGTACCTGGAACTGTTAACTTGAACTTTTATGTTTATTTTGTCTGAAATACTAAATATTCAAAAAAAAAATACTAAATATTCAAGGGTCTATTTGTTATAGCAATTAGCTTATTCTAACCTATAAATCCTTTTACTCACTAATATCACTTCATGTCATCTGTCTTTAGAAGTAAACATAACAACAGACTCTATATATAAGGAAACACATAACTGGAAACACTAGAGACAACTTAAGTATCCATCAATACAAAAGAGCTGAATAAATTTTAATGTATCCACGCAAAGGAATATTATACATTTATTTTTCCATACTGAGTTAGTTATCTTTCTGCCTAATACCTACAGAGACTCCATGATATATAGTTAAGAAAAGATTAAGCTGATATAAATGCTTCATACAGCTGTTTTACAGGAGGGGAAAATGACATATCCATGTTTGTATATATTTGGGTAAGGATAGAGATAAGTTTGCAAAGATTCTTTCTTTCCATTTTTCTGTTCTGCTCTCCCAGGCTTGTTGGCTTTTATCATCAGGCCTGTCCCTTCGTGGTGGCAGATGTCTGCAGATATTTTAAGTATTGAGTCCATACAGCATGTAAGAGGAATCTGGCAAATGTAGTATCCTTATATTGCTTTTTAATAACAAAGAAAATTTCCAGAACACCCCCACCTCCTAGCAGATTTCTCCTTGCAATTCAGCCAGAATTGCAATACATGCCAAGTTCCCATGGCAACCACTAAAAAGTGTAACAGATTCCCTTGCTTGGCTTAGAGTAACTGAGATGCCCCCTCTGCATTGGGGCAGGACCTGATGTCCCCCAAAGTACATAGCAGCCTGATAACCCAACCAAAACAGTGGTCTGTTGGAAGGGGCTTGGGAGGAATGATGATAGAGAAGGCAGATAAACAGTGTCTTCCACATCTGAAAAAAAAAAACATAAAAAGATGGTACTTTGAGGGCTATTATTTTTCACCAATAATGCAGGTAGTTGTTTAAGCCACTCTAATGCAATTCATATATCAACTTTTGAGGAAAAAGAAAAAGAAAAATGAAGGAGATGGAGATCAAGTTTCACCCAGAACTATATAACACCAAAGAAAATGCCCCCCCCCCCCGTACTATATATATTCCTACTTACACGCTTTCACTTGTGCAGTCTGAACTGCCTCACCCCTACACACACACACACACACACACACACACACACCCACCTATATGGCTCACTCTCTTATCTTTCAATCCAGACTTTCACTTTGAGTCTTCCACAGCTTAGAAGCTTCTCTAACTAGTCTGAAAGTGAAAGAAAGTGAAAGTCACTCAGTCGTGTCCAACTCTTTGCAACCTCATGGACTGTAGCATCCCGAGCTCCTCTGTTCATGGAGTTCTCCAGGCCAGAATACTGGAGTGGGTAGCCATTCCCTTCTCCAGGGGATCTTCCCAACCCAGGGATCAAACCCAGGTCTCCTGCATTGTGGGCAGATTCTTTACCATCTTAGCCACCAGAGAAACCTGGTCTAACCTACAATAATTTCTCCATTCTCTGTATTCCTTGAGAACCTATAGGACATATCATGAAATCTGTCATTAGCTTACAGTATACAGTCTCTGCAACAACTCCTTCACATACATGACTATAATAGGATGTTAAAATGGGACTCTTTCTGTCTCAGTTTCCCTGGGGACACCTAGAAAATAGGTGCCAGCTATCCCTACCTAAACCACTTGCCACCTGTGTGGAAATTGTAAAGAAAAGCTCTTATAGTCAGTTTTGCGACTTTTGTCGTCAACGATATAAAATATTGAAATTGAAGAAGTTGGAAATAGGAGAGGTTTTCATTCCCCATTCGTATGTGTTCTGTCAATATCCTCCATAGGATTGGCTTCAACCACAAGTAAGAGCAGAACCAAAATGGCAGTGACTTCTGAAAGGAGAACTGCACTTATCTCTCCTGTAAATGTTTAAATTAATGATTCAGGGCTGCAGTGCTGACTCCACCCAGCTTCCCAGCAGTAGGAAAGCTAAAAGAGAAAGTGTCCTCCTTTCTAGAAGGGACACTTTCTAGAAGTTGCATACACACACTTTATCTTCCATTGGCCTGGATGTGGTGACATAGCCAACCCTAGTTACAAGGGGCTGCAAGGAGACGGGGAAATGTAGTCTTTATATCAAGAAACCCGGTACTGATTGAGGAAGGGAGCAACAGATGTAACAGGAAATCTAGCTGTTTCTTCCACAATCTATCTCTTAAGCCCTAAAAATATCATGTGCATCCTTTTAAGAAGTTACAGAACACACCCACACTCTCCAAAAAAGACAACCAAGCCAAGCAGTAACTGCATTCAGCTTAAAGTCAGGACTTGTGAGCGATGCTCAGTCTTTTCCACCAGGCCCAGATAGAGCTCTGAATGGTCAGGTGATCTATACTAATAGTAAGTTATCTTCCCATCACACACCTAAAATAAAACTGGTAGAAAAGAAGCAAGATAACAGCAATAAAAAAGCCCATTTGGAAATGGGGGAAATGGGAAATGTCCAGAAGTTACTGGCCCATAACTATTGTCATAGCCCACTGGTCAGAAACTGCCAAGATTTCTTTCCTTAATAGTTGAGTGAATTCCCTGGTTAGACCGTCTGGCAGCCTCTCAGTCTCCTTCCTGAGAAGAATTCCCTTGTCTATTATCCCTGTCTTTGCCCTCTGGAAGGTCTCTTCCTTATCCATCACCCTCTTGACCACATGTGAAATGGGCCTTGGAGAACACACATGATCTTCTGTTACTCCCTCTTTCAGCTAACACAGGTTCAGGAGCCCAGGCATTGCTAGAGAGGCTGATGTTCACAGACTTCTTTTTTCCAATAGAATTCCTTCAAAATCTTAGACTTCCAGTCAGTTTGTGTCTATGTGTGAAAAACCACAGTGAAAGATCGCATCGAGGCAGAGTTTTTGAAAATGTCTCAAGTCTTTTACTGACCACACTCCTCTCTCTCAACATCAGTTCAGTTCAGTTCAGTCGTTCAGTCACGTCCGACTCTTTGTGACCCCATGAATCGCAGCACGCCAGGCCTCCCTGTCCATCACAAACTCCCCGAGTTTACTCAAACTCATGCCCATTGAGTCGGTGATGCCATCCAGCCATTTCATCCTCTGTCATCCCCTTCTCCTCCTGCCCCCAATCTCTCCCAGCATCAGGGTCTTTTCCAATGAGTCAACTCTTCGCGTGAGGTGGCCAAAGTTTCAGCTTCAGCATCAGTCCTTCCAACGTAGTAGCAACTAAAACCAAAGGCTTGGATGAGTTCTGATTTGTGCAGTCAGCTAAGCCTGATTCCCACCAAAGGGCAGAGAACTCTAACAGAAGTTGCTTGAAGAAAACTTGGGGCTACAGTGTTATATCCTAACAATTCTGCCATTGGTAGCCACTTCTTAAAATTGCTTCAATTTGGGGTACAGATATAGCTTTTTCAACACTTCGAAGACCCCAACTGCTAGGCTTTCAGCCAAATTAGAACACAAGCAGCCGCCAAATTGCCTGCCTTAGCAAGGGGATGTTGCCTTCCATCTCTGCTTGCAGCCTTACCAGCTCTCTGCTGACTTCAGCTCTCTCTTGCAGGATTAAAGCTAAAAACAGCAAGAAGCATTCAACACCACCAACATTCAGATGTTTTCCCTACTATTTCCATTCATTTGTGGCCTGCCTTGCAGCAGATGACAATTTGACCAAATGCTTTGCCACCACATAACAAGGGGCTCCATCTTTCTAGTCCACAATACCTATGTCCTTGTGGCCCACTACCTGCCTAAGCTCGGGCTCAGCAGCCCATTTCAGGAAAAAATTCTGAATTATTTAAGATCAGGTTCGATTGTGTCAGGAAACCCATAAAAGCCAGAATATTAGAGTGGGTAGCCATTCCCTTCTCCAGGGAATCTTCCCAACCCAGGGATCAAACTGGGTCTCCCTCATTGTAGGCAGATTCTTTACCATCTGAGCCACCAGGGAAGGCTGAAAGTAATGGGGTTTAAGGATGGAGGTTTATTTCTCTCTCATGTGAAAGTGAAGGTAGGCCATCCGTGTGTGCTAGCCCTACCCCAGGGACCCAGGCTCTGTCTAGCTTGTTGCTCCTCCCCCACCTTTGGGACCAAGACGGCTCTTCCAGCCCAGCCAGCTGAGTCTCATGCAATAAGAAAAGGGGGACGAGGAGAGGGATATGCTTTCTCCCTTTAAAGACAATTCCTGAAAATTGCCTATACTGCTTCTACTCAACACGCCTTTGATCAGGATTTAGTCACAGAGACTTGTCTGGCTGCAAGGGAAACCAAGACACACAGTTTTTATTCTGGGAAATCACATTTACAATGTAGAAAAAAGTGGAACAAATGCTGGGGGCTAGTTAGTGCTCTTTGCTAAAGCGCTGCTTCCCCTTACCTCCAGCCTGGAGGAGGCAGCTTCGGGGAGCCCAGTGAGAGCTTTAGTCTCCTGAAGTCTGTGGAACACTAGAGGCTGGTGCCAGACCCCTTCATGGGCAAGCCTGAGGGCATGTCTAGGGTGACCGCTTCTCTGAAAGCAGAGGGAGGAGGAAACCCACGTGACGGAGAGAGAGCCAGCCTGGTGCCATCCTAAAGGGACTTTGTCTAGGACAGTCTTCCAGAGAAGCAGCACCAGAACAGAGTCTCTCCATGTGAATAAGATGCTGGAAAACCGAGGGAACTGCAGAGAAGGGATGGAAGGCAGTCTCTGAAGAATACGCAAAGGCTCATCCCTGCCCCCAAAATGAATGGGCTTGGAACATCTGCCACAGCCTGAGGAAGCCACATCAGACAACACTGGGGCCAGTCACATTAGACCCCCAGCCTTTACCTCTCCTCCCGCATCAGCACCCAACCACAGAGCAGTTGGCAACTTTGGTGAGCAAGTTGACAGAGAGTAATAGACTTGTAAGATGAGAAGCAGAAGCTTCCCATGCCCTCCTCCCAGGTCAAAAGAAGAGAAGGGGAGAAGCTTTAATTTGAAATAGACTTTGAAGCTTCCATTATTCATCAGGAACTGCACATTTCAATGGTTCTCCATCCTGACTGCACATTGGGTTCACCTGGGGAGTTTTAAAAATTCCTGATGCCTGGATAAATCCCCAGAGATACTGGTTTCATTGGCCTGGGGAGCAGCCTGGATATTGATATCGGAAAAAAAAAAAAAGCACAGGCAATTCTGATGGGTAGCCCAGGCTGAAAACCACTGTGGTAATACTGTATTAAGAATTTTTTGCAGGAGCTTCCCTGGCAGTCCAGTAGTTAAGATTTCACCTTCCAATGCAGGAGGTGCAGGTTTAATCCTTGGTCAAGGAGCTAAGACCCTGCATGTTTCTGCAGCCAAAAACCCAAAACATAAAACAGAAGCAATATTGTAACAAATTCAATAAAGACTTTTAAAATGGTCTACATCAAAAAACTTTAAAAAAAAAAAAAATAACATTTTTTCAAACAAAAGATTGTGGAGTGACAGAACTTACTCTAGGTCTCTCCTGCAGGAGGGAGAACCACGGCCCAAGTGTGGAAGGAAAGAACAATGACATCTTATGATTGCACCCTCTAGCTGTTCTCACCTTCAAACTGGCAGTTCCATAAATACTATCTCCTTCCTGGAGATCAGAAGCTTCTTCAGGGCAAGCACCATGACCTCAGATTTGTTGGATTCCCCACACAGCCTTGCATTTGCTAGACGCATTGGAGAGAGCTTAACACAGTACTTACGGCCCTGTTGTTAACTTCTGACCTCCATGCTGGGAAAGGCGTGAAGTGCCCTTGGTTATACACGAGGGCAAACTAAGGTGACTTCAAGATAATCTTGAACTATATCTTGGAGTCAATGAAAAGACAGAAAGCGCATGAGACACAGTTATCCTAAAGTAGTTGGAAATTTTTATCTACATATTACTAATTTCTATGGTCCAGATTATAACTTCTATATTGCCCCTCATTTGAGTAAGTTTTTATCTTCCTAACTCAAGGGAAGGTCCGGCTTCCCCATCTCTCCTAACCAGATCCTGGTGGAGCACCCATGCTCCTCACACACCATCACCATGATCACCAACCACCCTCAGTTGTGGGGATCCTTGAGAGCCCTGACCCATGAATAAAGGCAGTATGCTGACAGGAGTCAGGAAAAGAGCCAAGAACTTGCAAAACCATCAGCTAAATCCAAGAAGAGCAGCTTTAGTCTGTCAACACAGAGATGTCATGTCCCAAAGTAGCCTACAGCACCAGGACCCCACAGGAGATGGTCCTCAAAACATTCCATATTCCCTCAAGCCCACATTTATGGTACAGCTCCATCAAACAGATATATCATGCCCCACAGTTTGTCCCTCGAGAAATCACACTTTCCTGTGAATAGATCCTGAAGCTTGGTAGCAAGAAGGCACCCTTTACACCACCTAAAAAGGAAAAGCAAGTAATCTTAAGCCCACCTCAATATCAAAATTGGCCCTCTCCATTATCAGCTCCTGTCTTTCGTCTGATTCAAAGACATCCTTTAACTAGAAAAAGGAAGTACTCTGCCAGGAGCCCAAGCTCAGATAGACACCTGCTTAAAGTGCATTTGATGAAAAGAGCCTTCCAATCTCAATCGGCTTTTTCTAGACTTTTCCCAATACAGGGAATCCCCTACATGAAAAGTAAGTTCACCCAAAGATGAGGTCCCCTGTTCAATCAGACATAAAGAGCTTTACCCCACTGGCCCATGATATGTCATCATCAGGAAGGTTGGCTACCTTCTAGAAGAATCAATAAAAAGATCCCTTAATATCTACATTGTGCTTGTCACCATTTAGAAGCACTTACCAAGCCAACCATCCTGGGTGGTTCCAACAGCACCAAGCCATGAGCCCCAGTCTTTGGTTTTAATCATGACAATAATGAGTGGCCCAATAAAGGTAATTTTTTTTAAGTTAATGAGCTCTCCCCTAAGAACAGCCACGTACTGTACTAAAAAATGTCTGTAGGACGCATTGCACTTTCGCGCTATTTATTTAACTTTATGTGGATGCCATAAAACTTCTTTATTTGCTTTCAGTTAGCCCATAGGTTTTGACAAGATAAATTTTTATTTAGGTCTTTGCCCAACTACAATCAGAAACAGGAGACTCACTTTCCAAAGCTGGGCTGATAGATGGATTAATCAAAGGCACTCCCCACCCTGCTTTCCTTCCAGCAACCACAGGGATCAACAGACGGAGTTTTTCCTTAAT
Organism: Cervus canadensis; assembly: GCF_019320065.1. Taxonomy (NCBI): domain Eukaryota; kingdom Metazoa; phylum Chordata; class Mammalia; order Artiodactyla; family Cervidae; genus Cervus; species Cervus canadensis. The sequence goes on along the minus strand of NC_057390.1, from coordinate 60,517,535 downwards.
TAAAGAAACTCAGCAACAAGGTGATTTATCGATGATGAATCTTGCAGGCCTTTTCATTGTGCGGTCACTGTTGGCCACTGTTTGAAATTTACCAACATAAATAAAGCCTCTCCATGACTAAACAAAGTTAAAGTAGCAATAAATCGAGCCTGCCATGTACTCTGGGCTAGATCTGCAGCCAACATAAATACTGGAATGCCTTGGCCGTGACACGCTTGACACAATGACATCATGCACTCCCAAGGAACAGCCTAGCCCAAGCCAAAGCCTAAAACCTAACACAATTCTCCCAAATGAATCAAATTGCAATGGTCTAGACTCGGCAGCACTAAGTGCTCAACTTCTGGCTCCCTTTGCCTCCTCCATCGAGCGATCACATTAAAAAATAATCTATACGCTGATCTAAATTTCGCTTTTTCTGCATGATTAAATTTTGGCAGGAGTAAATCTCTGTTATTCTCACTCCCCGGGAATGTTTGGAAAGTTACTAAAAACTCAGGATTTATCAGCTTAAGGTCCAACGACCAGGGTGCAAACCCGAGCCCGGCCTGCAGCTACCCTCAGCGGGGAGGCAAGTTCACGGGCTGCGGGGGACCCTGAGTGTTAATAAGGGGGTAAAACTCTGCTCACTTGAAAACACCTCGACCCTGGCCTCTCTCCTGAGGAGCTTGCCTGGCCCAAATCTAGTAACAGGCTGGAGTGAAAGGCCTTCACAAAACTAGAAAGTCAGCTCAACGGGGGCTCAAGGCCCCCCAGCCTTATTACTGCCAGGAGATGAAAGGGGGGAGGAAACCTTTCAGAACGCATACCCAGGACATCAAATTAAAAATGGAGAAAATCTAATAACTAATTGGTGAAACCATAAAAGCTGCCATAAAAGACATTTTCCTTAAACTACTTTACACAGGGCTGTATAATTTTATGTCACTTTTTATTTATGTTGCTGTAATGAAAGCTGCCCTGGGAGCTGAGGAGCTTAGGAAGAAAGGAATTGAACTATGTTTAAAGGGGGGAGGGGAAGTCCATCTATAGGGCTTCAAACAAGATTAGTTTTGAAATATAGAGAGGTTGGGGAGGAGAACCTATTTATTCGGAAAAGCCTCTGAGCAAAATATGTTTGCAATGAGCATCTTTCTTGCACCTCTATCCTCTCCACCCCCAAGGCCATAATCGCTTAACATTTATAAAGTGGGTTCCAAGGCGTTTCACAGAGCCCGGGTGTGAATTAGATAGATAAGCCCATGCCGTTTAGACAGATCTTGCGAAACTGAACTTTTATTGTATGAAATATGTAAAGGAGCATGATTTGAGCTTCTAGAGGGATCCATAATACAGAAGTGAACCCCATTTTAACAAGGTACTGATGAGTTTGCAAAGCTCCCTAAGACACCACAATGCCTGATTCAGGGGTTCTAGAAAGACCCTGTTTATTACTATTCAGAAGATCAGACAGGCTCCTTCCCCTCCTGATATGTTATATGACAATTCAGAGGATGTTGCACCATCAGGAAAAGAGAAATAAGTTGCAAGACAGGAAACCTTGGGTAAATTATAAACAGGAGAAGTTTGAAATCACCTGGGCTCGAAGTGGAGGGCCATGAAGAGGGCTCTTGGAGGAGTGATCTTCTGCTTCAGGATCTGGAGGCCAGTGGCTAGGGTGTGCTGTGTTTGTGAAAATTCACTATACTCTCGGCATGTGTGTTGTTTTCTCTGTGTATGTTAAGCTTCCATTTAGAAAGAGTTTGAAAAATAGCATATGTTCAACTGAGTCTTAAAAGAGAAGCAGAGAGTAGCTAACGTATACACAGAAACACAGACGTGCCGTGCTGTTTTCCCAAGGAAAAGTGTGGACCGCCCCTTAAATTGCAGGGGCCCTCTGAACGCTGGCTAATTTTCAAAGTGAGATGAGGTTGTTTTTAGAAACAATTTGCCTTCTATTAACAATGAAATCCAATTCGGCTTTGAATATTAGAAAGTGAAACATATATACAACTTCGAGGGGCTGGTGGAGTATCACACAGATAGGGCATTATTTAGGTAGGCTTGACAGTCAAGGCCACTTTACACCATTACGGACCAGACTAAACAAACCTGACCCCCGGGGCGACCCTCCAAGGATCCCAAAAGATTGGAAACTCCGAAAAGGCAGCCCTGACCAGACTTTACAGCCTGGTAATGGCATGCGAACGACATACTGTCTCTGTCACGCAGCCAAAGGTTGGTGTTGTATATGAGAGCAATTTCCTCAAGAATTCAGAGGAAAATGTGATACTTTGCCTTTTCTGTAACAGCAAGTGTGTTTACTAGTTGGGGACGCCCAAGCCTCCTGACGACTACCCCATCCAATAACCTGACCCCGGCAGTGCCCACGTCCCCCCACTCCCGCCTGTTGGTAGCAACAGGCAGGTCAGATGCAGGAGGAGGGGAGGGCCCACTCACCCAGAATGGGAAAGGCCTCGTTTGCAGGAGATTTGAAAAACTGAAACTATATCTTGGAAAACATCACTGAGGTTCAGAATCACTCGTCACTGGAAGGCTGGTTTCCCTCACACCCCGGCTGTCCTCAGCACACACAGTGCTTGACTGGTTGGCCCATCACCGAGGTCAGGCTCACCTAGAAAATGTTTGCAGTGGGTGGCCCTGAGTCCAGCTTCTCCCGGGGCCTGTTTTCACATGTTCCTGTTACATGAATATACACCCTGCATGGGATGATTCAGGTCTGTCCTGAGGGGAATTCAGTACTCCAACAGCCCTCAACAAGAATTTGGCAGGGAAAGAAAACGCTTGCTGGTGGGATGGGGAGAGACTTGAAGGAGAGGAGAGGGGAGAAGAGGGAAGGGGAAGGAGGGAGGGGAGAAAAGGAAGATTCAAAAAGAACTGAAGCTAGGACTACATATATGCTCTGATGAGAACATAAGCTTTGGGGATGACTTCAAATTTGAATACCACCGTGATTCATCTGGAACCTTTTATACTCTTTACTTTTTCTCTCACAAAACAGGTCAGGATCCTAATTCTTTCTTATATGCCTGTGGCTGCTGCCCAGAGGCCTCTTGGACACTGAGTAAAGGAATTATATAATTCCTTAAAAAAATACATTGCAATATACTTTAGGTACAGACAAATACTCTTTGATTCCACTTATATGAGGTACTTCAGTTCAGTTCAGTTGCTCAGTCATGTCCGACTCTTTGAGGTACCTAGAATAGTCAAATTCTTAGAGTCGGAAAGTACTTTGATAGATGCCAGGTTTTGAGGGGATAGGGAGGGGGCCACAGGGAGTTGGTATTTAATGAGGAGAGAGTTTCAGTTTAGAGACGTCTTTGGTAATTCAGACGGTAAAGAATCTGCCTGCCAATGCAGGAGACCCAGGTTCAATCCCTGGGTTGGGAAGATACCCTGGAGGAGGGCATGGCAACCCACTCCAATATTCTTGCCTGGAAAATCCTATGGACAGAGGAGCCTGGCAGGCTGCAGTCCATGGGGTCGCAAACAGTCAGAGGCAGACATGATGGAAGCAACTTAGCAGGCACGCATGTTAATGTCCTTAGTGCCACTGAACTGTACAGTTAAATATGGTTAAAATAGTATGCTTTATATTACGTGACTTTTACCACAATTTTTTTTAAAAAACTTTAAATAAAGGGGGTTATGTCTCTGCTCCCAGACTTCCAGAGCCTCTTCTTCCTGACCCTCCAAACATCAGGCCCTCTGAGGACCACCAATAACACAGGGAGACCCACAGTCCCCTTTGAGAGAAAATCGTGTTTGTGGATCCTAAGAAAAAGATATTAACCCAATAATGGATGTTTAAAGACTGCAAGCAACCTCTTTTTAAAAAAAACCCTCTACTTCTATTTAGAAACCAGAATTTAACTTTGATCTGTCTTCTTTTTCAGATCATTCTCTGGCCCCACATAAGTTCAAACAAGACATTCTGTTCAGCTTGCACTAAATGGCATCACATTCCTGCCATTTGATTCAAGGAGCCCTTGTTTCCCGGAGGATCGAAAGCCATTTATTGGATGGAGGTGGCAAATACATAGCGTTTGGTTCAGGATCATGTGCATCTTGACTTTTTTCTTCCTTGAAACGACTATCCTGCTTTGACAGATTTAAAAAAAAAAAAAAATGAATATGGCTTCCAGGTGAAATGCAGACCCAGCCTGTTGATAAAGAGGAAGCTACTAGCAGTCTCCACAGAATCAAATTTCCAACCAGAGAGAGGATGGCGCTGGTTCCACTTGAGGCTAGGGAAGGAATAGGCAGCCTGGCCTCCAGGTGTCCTGAAGGAGCCACCTGAGGTCACTTCCCAGAAAGGGGAGGAAATGCCTTCTTCCTGAGCACAAAGGGGCCTGAGAAGCAGCCCGCGCCGCTTTCTGTGCAGGTTTTGCCAGGAATCAGAACTGAGGTAGAGAGGCCCCCCAGCCAGCAGCCCAGGGGCCCCATGTCCTGCTGCGGCAGCGTCCCCTTCACTGCTGAGAGTCACCAGAAGCTTAAACAAGGCATTGCTCTCAGCCTGTACTCACAACACGTTTCTGTCCTTGATTCAAGGGGCCTTTGTATCCCCTCTTCCCCTTCTCCCTCTGCCCTTCAATTGCCTCGGGGGAATTCAGTTATGCATATTGCATGAAATGAGGACCACAGGCCGGACCTCTACAAGCTGCTAATTGAAAACCTTGTCAGAAGTGGGAAAAAGAGGCAAAGGGGGAAAAACAACCACTTTTGGCAGGACCCCCTTGTACTGCTAACAGCAATGCACCCGCCCAGAGGGTGGGCCTATCTCCATCTCAGCCACACAGAAGTCCTTCCTCCCAGCTGCGAGCACCTGGGGACTCATGTTCTGGGAGATGGTGACTGACAATCAAAAAATGCTTCAAGGATGCAACTATTGGGCTTCCAGACCCCTGCTCCGTTCTGGGTCTTACTTGCTCTGTGAGGATGGGATACTTTTGTTCTCAAGACTCTCGGCTGTGTGATCAAAGGGAAGTGACACAATCTCTCTGGGCCTCAGTTTCCTCCTCTGGAAAATGTCGATAAGAATTGCATCTACTCAACAGGGTCATTATGAGGATTAAATGTGATATATATAAGCATTTGACACAATGCGTGATACAGTTAAGTGACAGATCTTAATACTTTGCTCTGGTTAGATCCTTGGGTCAGGAAGATCCCCTGGAGAAGGGAATGGCAACCCACTCTGGTATTTTTGCCTGGAGAACCCCACAGACAAAAGAGCATGGTGGACTACAGTCCATGGGGTTGCAAAGAGTCAGACACGACTAAAGTGACTTATCACGCATGCTTGTTAAGACACGTAACAATAAGAATTCTCCTTTATCAGACTGGAGAAAAATAGATGAGGGAAAAATAAAGGAGAAAGAGCTGAGGCTGCTGTTCTACTCCCATTTCATAAGTAAATCTGGTACCAGTTTCACAGAAGTCATCAAATGGCAAAGGGAACAAGAATGTATATATATGACAAGGCAGAGAAGGAAGGTGGCAAAAATTCAGTACAGGGTAACAGGGCAGGAACACCAAGAAGTTGTTCTTTTTTAATCATCTGTTCTACAGCAGACACATTCTAAGTGCTTTCACAGGGTGTCTGAACAGAGCCGAAAGGTGGTTATGATTAATCCCCACTTTCCACTAAGAATCTGAGGCTCAGGACAGACCAAAAAGCTCCCCAAAGTCACAAGGCTCCTAAACGTGACATCAAGTGTCCAGAATCTCCACTCCTGCCACCACCTCCCACAGGCTCTGCACAGGGGATTCCTTCCTGCATTTGAGAAGGAGCAAGAAACCCTTGGAAAATGGTACAAATCCAGTTCTCGGGAGTTAGACATCTTTTTCCAATACATTTAGAGAAGGTTTGGATTCGGATATTGGCACCTTCAGTGGGAAAGGGCTTGGACCCCCTTCTGCTCAGAACAGAAGTTTCCAGCCCGTGTTCCTTGTCAAGAGGAGGTGAGAATGTGTCTGAAGCAATAAATTAGAGGGCTTTTAATGTTTCCCTGTGAAGCACTCTGGTTGGGGTGTTAATATCCAAGTTAAGAATACAAAAAGTAAGTAAATGAAAACACAGTGATTACAATGGTGGTGGCTTTATCGGAGGACCTCCAAAATCACTAGCAATTATGTGGTATGAAATGCCTCCATTATGAAAACTGCGATGATTTTGTGTCTACTGATGAGGATACTGACTAATATATCCTGTCACCAGAGATGACAGCTGTCTGTATGTATTTGGAGGCGTGTATTTTTAGATGCCGTTACTGTACCTCCAGCTATGTCAGCTACTAAATTTTGTTGACACAATGCAATCCAGTAACAAGGAGGCTTACGGGAAAAGGTTAAAATTCCTATTTCCAGCTGTTTCTCTTCCTTACATCATTTTTGTCTCATTATTCACGAGTATCCATAAATCTGCCACTCAGATCCCAGGCTAAATGATGTGCTATAGGGAACTTGCTAATGTCACCAGGAAATAAAATAAAATTGAACACCAGTTTCCAGCATCCAGCATTCAGAAATGTCGTGCCCTGCCTGAGCATCACTCCAACACACTCTTTGCACGCTGACCAGAAGAACTTCTGTCTCACAAGGGACATGGGCTTCCCTTCCTCCATCCCAGCTCCCCAGTTTTCCAAATTGGAGCAGAAAAGGAAAAGAGGTAGAATGATTTGCAAGATGGGCTCTAATTTTAAGACAAAAACTGTCCTATTAAATCTTAACAGATGTTTCTCAAGTTTAGAAGATTAAGAAAGATTTCAGCATCAAGAATCAAAGAAAATACTCCATGACCTTAAAAAAGGATAAAACACAAAGCCCTAACAAACCCAAAGTCCACTTTGACAGCTGTCTCTGACGGAATTGACGAGGCGCTATTGATGTTTGGATTAAACCATGCCTCTGTGATCAAGTACTCAAACATAGGATAAAAGACGAATATATTCTTTAATCCTACCCACTAATTTTGTCTAGGCCCTGAAAAGCAATGGGTACTGAACAAATGTTGAAAGTGGCTTCTCTTCTGGTTATTGACAAAGCTATTTTTATTTCATTAATTTGCCATGTATCTTATCAGCGTTTAAACCAACACAGGGAAATCCATACAAGGTACTGAACTTCTCAGAAACAGATCACTGCAACTTCCAAGGCCACTACAGGTAAAATCAATAGATGATGATTCTAGAAAGTAAGTGAGGATGCTGTTACAGGAAAATGTAAGATAAAAATTGGGTTCTTTTTTTTTTTTTTTTTTTCCTTTTTGCACTAAGCTGTAAAATAGCATTGGGAATTCCAATTTTCAGCCTGGTGAGTTTTGAAAGAAAAGAAGAAAAACTTTTCTTAAAAAGGAAAGGGTGAAGAGGCAATTAAGTCATTAATTACTCTCTTTGTCTAATGCTGTCCAACCCGTCAAACTTGGCCTCTTCTGTCTTCATCAAAGGTGCAGCTCACTCTACTTTACAATAAGTACCTCTTAATAAGACAATCTCATGTTTCAAAAGCTGCTCTATGAGGAATTTAGATGAAGAGAAATTAAAATAATACTCAGCAGCAGACCCCAGAGATATGACGGTGGCACAGCGCCACTGTCACCAAGGACCTCAAATGAGCAGCGGGCGGTTCCAGGGACAGAGACACCGTTGGGAAACAATAGGCTGTGTGCCCAGGGCAAGGAGTCTTGGGGTTTAGGAAAGGAGGAAAGGTGGAACTGACGTTCAGGCTAAGAACTGGGGACTGATCTACAACTTCATTTAAAGATCAGAAAAGAAACAGATTCTTTGTAGAAGGACCCATTGTAAATGCCAGCCTGCTTTGAGTAAATACTAGGGAGATGGTGTTTGAGAATAGATCACTCCAAGACCTTTCTAGTGGGTCAGAACAATTTCAGGGAGATTTGTTGGGCAGGGCTCTCCATCTCGAGCCCTCCAGCCAGTCCACAATACCCTGCATATCCCTTCTCCTAAATATACCTTCCGGTGAGTCCACTGGCACACCATAAAAAGACCCCTCTGAGTATATGTGATTAAGTAAAGTTGCTCCTTGAACAGTTAAGGGTTTGAACTGCCTTGTGTCCACATTTACTTGGATTTTTTTCAATACCTATGCCCCAGCTTAGACGCTCAGTCTTTCCAACTCTTTGTGACCCTGTCAACTGTAGCCAGCCAGACTCCTCTGTCTGTGGGATTTTCCAGGCAAAAATACTGGAGTGGGTTGCCATTTCCCCCTCCAGGGGATCTTCCCAACCCAAGGATCGAACCCACGTCTCCTGTGTCCCTTGCATTGTAGGTGGATTCTTTACCCACCGAGCCACCTGGGAGCCCCCCTCAATATCTATACTACTACATTTATGATCAGTGGTTGGTTGAATCTCTGGAAGTGAAAACTGCAAATATGCAGGGCCAACTATCAGACTTGAGCATAGGCAAATCTTCGTATCTGGGTGGATCCTAGAACTAATCCCCCATGGATATTGAGGGCCAACTGTATACTCCTTTAGGGAACATAATGAGCTTCTTTGGGAAAAAAAAAAAAATTTAAGTATGAAGTATGATACTCCCTCGTTTTGGTTTCTCATGTCAAGTTTCCTTGTTGATCTGGATGGAAGACTTCTTTTCACAAGATTGTGAACCAATTCTCCCCAGTGGCAAGGAGAAAAAGCCGCCAACGCACAAGAGGAAGCAAGAAATGAACAGGGATATGCATTTTAAAGCAATTGTGGAAGACTGGACCACATTTATAAAAGTTCTCTTTTCCTCTCCATTTCTGAAGATCCAACCAGTCTCTACTCTATGAACCAAGAGAAGATTCAGCTAAGAATTTGTTGACCTCATCCTCAGATAGTCTGCATACAGGATGCTGGAATTACATAAGTACCCATGTAACAGCAACGGCTTTATTTTTGTGTGTTGCTATGGAATTTTGAAAGCAAAACAAAGAAAACCACTGATCAGTAATTGTGACAAAACTTCTTAGCCACAGCATTGAGAATAGGGCCTAATTATTCCATAAACACACTTTGATTTGTTTACTTCAACGTCAAATTAACTTCAAACATGTAACAGCCGACGCTGATTTGAGATGGTACACAACACTGCTGCAGTGTGTGCTGGGTGCACCTTGAGTAAATCTCCTTTTAAAGCAAATTCACTTGTAAAAGTCTCTCCATAGTACACCCCACATACAAAAGGAGGAACCACATACATATTTTATTTAAAAGAAAGTCATTTCCAAAATGAAGTGTATGTGTTTACGGTTCCATATTTTGGCTTACTCTCATTTGCCCTTTTACGCAAATAGGAACATTTTTCAGGAAAATTAGCAGCTCATGATCACAGGGCTACTTAGGGATATAATGTGAGCCTAGAAAAATTAAGAACTACAAAGAAGCTTTTCAAATCATTGGAGAAAATTACTATGTGCTGAATGAAATGGGAGAAAGATAAGAAAAGGAGAGATGACCAAACCCAGAGTAAGGCAAGCCTTGGTCGTTCAGTCAACAAATATTTATTGAGCGCTCATTTCATTAATACTCCTTTATTTAGAGGAAATTATCTATACAATAATCTTATAGAGAGCTTACTTCTCTAAGCAATCCACCAACATTATTCCTCCTAATGTATTCCTCCTAATAACTCTACATGATAGATGCTATTAATGTCCCCATTTTATAGAAGAGGAAACTGAGGCAGAGAGAGGTTAGTCATTCACCAAAGAGCACACAGCTAGCAAGTAGCAGAGTTTGGGAATCAAGTCCAGGCACTTTGTTTCCCCACTGCACAATGTGCTAAGCTGCTTCTGCCAACCATATTCTCAACCCTGGCGCTGGAGTAACAAAACATGTTCTTCCCCTCAAGAACCTTCTAGCCTAGAGAAAAATTACAATACAGTGTAGTAAATCCATGAACACGGTAAGCACAGGATAATGTTCTGGGAGGCTGTGGGCACAGGAAGGTCCAGTCTTAGACAGGGCAGAGAGAGGTAGATTAGTAAGTCTACCTCTAGTAAATCAGAGGGAAGACTAGTAAAGACTTTTTTAGGTCTAGAAGAGGGGTTCTCAACCTCACTACTATTGACATTTCAGGCCAGATAGTCCTTTGTTGTGGAGGGCTATACTGTGCATTATAGAATATTTAGCAGCATCCCTGACCTCTACCCACTGTGCTGGGCTGTGCTTAGTCGTTCAGTCGTGTGTGACTCTTTGCGACCCCATGGACTGAAGTCCGCCAGGCTCCTCTGTCCATGGGGATTCTCCAGACAAAAATACTGGAGTGGGTTGCCATGGATCCAGGCATGGTTGACCCAGGGATCAAACCCAAGTTTCCCACATTGCAGGCAGATCCTTTACCATCTGAGCCACCAAGGAAGCGTAAGAACACTGGAGTGGGTAGCCTATCCTTTCTCCAGAGGAACTCACCCAGGAATCGAACTGGGGTCTCCTGCAATACAGGCAGATTCTTTACCAGCTGAGCTGCCTGAGAAGCCTGGCCTCTACTCACTAGATGTCATTAACATAACTCTCCCCCAGTATAATGATCAGAAATGTCTCCAGACACAGTCCCCTGAGGACAAAGCATCCCTGGCTGAGAATCGCTGATCTAAAGGAAGTGGTGTCCAAGGCAGATCTGAATGATGAGTGGTGGTTATCAGAAAAAGAGTTGGAAGAGAGGTCTAGGCAGAAGATATAGCACAAAGGCCCAGAAAAGAGAGAGAGAGGGAGAGGTTGGCAGTTCTGGGAGCTGAAGATGATGCAATATGAATGGCTTTTAGAACTTATAGAGGGTTAGGAAAGGAAAGTCAAGAGGGGAAGCAGGATCATAATAAAAAGCCTGCCACTCTGCATGTGGGAGATGGACTGTATGCTAGTACAATCAGGAACAGAGGAGACAGAGGATTTTCCTGGTAGTCCAGGGGATTAGAATCCACCTGCCAATGCAGGGCACATAGGTTTGATCCCTGCTCTGAGAAGATCTCACATGCTGTGGAGCAGCTAAGCCTGTGTGCCACAACTACTGAAGCCTGTGTGCTCATGTTCTGCAACAAGAAAAGCCAGAGCAATGAGGAGACTGGGCACTGCAACTAGAGAATAACCTGTGCTTGCCACAACTAGAGAAAGCCCACATGCAGCAATGAAGACCCAGTGCTCCAGCACAGCCAAAAATAAATTAATTTTTAAAAAAAGAGAGAGAATGACAAGATCAGACTTGCATTTTAGAGTCCTCACTCTAGTCTCCACAGACACAGCGAATTAGAGAAGAACAAGACTTGGAACTAGCTAATACAATGTCCTCATGTTTTCTTTGCATAGTGGTCACTTTCCTTTTTAACTAGAATCTTAACACTTAAAATTAAATGTGTGTTCTTCATATGTAAAAAGCTCTTGTGAATCAATATGAAAAAGATGATCATGCCAATAGGAAAAAGAGTGAACAAGCAATGCACAAAAAGGAAATATAAATGACAAATACATGTGAAAAATGAGCTTCTTTCCCCAATGATCAAAGAAATGCAAATTAAATCATGAAATCTCCTATTTTCCACATACCATACTGGCAAACAATTTTTAAAATTCTTACTGCAACTGGACAAGAACAACAGATCAGTTCCAAATAGGAAAAGGAGTACGTCAAGGCTGTATATTGTCACCCTGCTTATTTAACTTATATGCAGAGTATATCATGAGAAACACTGGGCTGGATGAAACACAAGCTGGAATCAAGATTGCTGGGAGAAATATCAATAACCTCAGATATGCAGATGACACCACCCTTGTGGCAGAAAGCAAAGAACTAAATAGCCTCGTAATGACAGTGAAAGAGGAGAGTGAAAAAGTTGGCTTAAAACTCAACATTCAGAAAACTAAGATCATGGCATCTGGTCCCAATGCTGCTGCTGCTAAGTCGCTTCAGTCATGTCCAACTCTATGCGACCCCACCAGGCTCCCCCGTCCCTGGGATTCTCCAGGCAAGAATACTGGAGTGGGTTGTCACTGGTCCCATTACTTCATGGCAAATATATGGGGAAACAGTGGAAACAGTGGCTGACTTTATTTTTGGGGGCTCCAAAATCACTTCAGATGGTGACTGCAGCCATGAAATTAAAAGACACTTACTCCTTGGAAGGAAAGTTATGACCAACCTAGATAGCATATTAAAAAGCAGAGACATTACTTTGCCAACAAAGGTCTGTCTAGTCAAAGCTATGGTTTTTCCAGTAGTCATGTATGGATGTGAGAGTTGGACCATAAAGAAAGCTGAGAGCCAAAGAATTGATGCTTTTGCACTACGGTGTTGGAGAAGACTCTTGAGAGTCCCTTGGATTGCAAGGAGATCCAACCAGTCCATCCTAAAGGAGATCAGTCCTGAGTGTTCATTGGAAGGACTGATGCTGAAGCTGAAACTCCAATCCTTTGGCCACCTGATGCAAAGAACTGACTCATTCAAAAAGACCCTGATGCTGGGAAAGATTGAATGCAGAAGGAAAAGGGGATGACGGGATGAGATGGCTGGATGGCATCACTGACTCAGTGGACATGAGTTTGGGTAAACTCCAGGAGTTTCATTGCAGTGCAAGGGATTCTCATTATAGTGACTTCTCTTTATGCAGAGCATGGGCTCTAGGCACGCAGGCTTCAGGTGATGGACAGGGAGGCCTGGCGTGCTACAGTCCATGGGGTCGCAGAGTCGTACACAACTGAGCAACGGAACTGAACTGAACTGATTGCATTCTATTAACGTGCAGAGAAATTGCATTGTCCTAAACTGTAGAGCGGGGAAATTCTGTGGCAGTCCAGTGGTTAGGTCTCAGTTCTACCACTGCTAGGAGGCCAGGGTTTAACCCCTGGTCAGTGAGCTAACATCCTATATGCTACACAGCACAGTCGAAAAATAATTAAGTAAAGTGCAGTGGGAATCTATATTGGGACTGCTTCACTAGAAAGCAACTGAGAAAAAAATAATAATAACATTGAGTTTTATGAAGAATAACAAAGTACTGAAATGATCTAAACAGCCAGTCACAAGAAGTTTAACCAAATTATAACAATTCTGGGTAATAGAATACCATGTTTCCATTAAGAACAACTTCTTGAAAGTCTGTTGAGATGGAAAAATATTTGACACAAGGCAAAAATAAAAAACACTGACAACATTCAGTGTTAGGAGAAGACTAGAGAAGTGGAAGTATGTTGCTGGCTACGACCTTGGGGTCACAGTATTACTGGACCCAGTTCTCCAGTCTGAGTTGGCTTGCCTAAAAAGTAGGGGTAAAGTGAGGCACCTGAGTTTAGTCATCAGCCTCTGGAGTACTTATCACTAGTGCTCACTGGGCTGGCAGCACTGACCTCAATGGAAGATTTTATAAGCAGCTCTTTAGGCCACAGGAGTCATCCCCAAGCGTGATTCTCCTAAAGGCTGAGCAAGGCAGAGGCTTCTTGTAGGCACCATTTTGCTGTTCACTGGCATTTCCATTGGGAGCTTATTAGTAACCAGACTATACATATCACTTAATCTTTTTTTCAAAAATTGTTTGGAATACAGGCCCTCAATTGCTCGGAGAAAAAATAATTTTACCCTGGATTTGGGGCCATTTTTGATAAGACTGATACGCCTTGAAAAGGATATAAAAAGTCCCCATAGCCACTAGTGCCTGACACATGTTAAGTGCCAGTGAATATTAGTTACATGAATGAGTGACGTGAATTAACTAGGACACTCTGTACCACATTCTAAACTTGTACGGAATTCAGGGGAGGGTGTAAACTTATACTTGGTGTGACTCAAGGACTCCAGAATGGCCCAATAAAATATTATCTCTCCTTAAAACTCACAGCTACATAAAAACGTCTCATATTCTGGCATGCATTTATTGGATTTAAACCCAAGATGAAGCATTTCATTCCCCCCCCCAAAAAATTATCTTTCAGAAAAGATATGTCAAGCATTAAGTAACTTATCCAAAAGTCACATAGCAAATAAATGTCAGTATCTGTATTTGAACTCAGCTTTATCTGAAACCAAACATCAGGTGAGTTTAGTAAACTCATATAAGTAATATTTCAATTCCTACTTCACCTTAATTTATGGCATTAGCTGTACAACTTATTTGTCACTGATTACTATAGGATCTCGTCCTGTGTCATTTTATTATTTTACTTGTGTCCCTGACCCTACTTGCCAACCAAGTTTGGATTTTTTGTTTCTTTTTTAATTAATTGGATTATTTGGTTGCATCAGATCTTTGTTGCTGCATGCTCACTTTCTCCAGCTAAGGTGAGTGGGGGGCTACTCTTCATTGCAGTGCAAGGGATTCTCATTATGGTGACTTCTCTTTATGCAGAGCATGGGCTCTAGGCACACAGGCTTCAGTAGTTGTAGCCCATGGGCTTAGTTGCTCTGAAACATGTATGATCTTTCCAGATCAGGGATCGAACCCATGTCCCCTGCATTGGCAGGCAGATTCTTAACCAGTGGACCACCAGGGAAGTCCCTTGCCAACAAAATTTGAAGTTCTAGAAGGGTAGGCAGCTTGCATAAACACTTATTAGTATTACTGTTATCAGAAACAAACCAAAGAAAGCTTTATGCACAATCATATTCATTGTAATATGTGATGAAAAATGAAAAGATCTAAATGTCCAACTGTAGAGTTATCGTTCATTGAACAATAATCCAGCCATTCAATGACGTAATATTCAATCCTTAATTTAGTGAGTGTGTTTGGATGGTGGGACTCCAATATATATATATTTATATTGGATATATCTAGCTAAAGTATCTAGTAACTTGGGGAAATGCTTCTGATGCATCATGACCTGTTGTAGAAACTTGGGATTTAAAAATGGTCACTGTTCTTCTCATATTGAAATTAAGATGATCCAAGCCTCCATTTCTCTATTAAGAAACTCTCTTCCCTCTCTGGGCTCTTTCCTCCTATAATAAGTCTGGCAATGCCCAAGGGGTCAGTCTGGGTTGCTGTCACCCTGTGGCCAAGTCAGAGCTTGGACACTGTACCCCCAACTCACTCAAGGCTGAAAGACTCTATACTGAGTGCCTCAAAATCGTATCATCAGGCACTAAAAGGTTTTGGAAAAAACCAAAGTCGAAAGAAGAGTACTATCCACGTTTCCACCATCCAAAGACAACCATAATTAACAGTTGATGTATCTCATTCCAGGATTCTCTTCTACATACAGACTCTTTTTGCCAAGTTATTATTGCATGTGTATAAAAAAAAAATCCCTCTATAGCTTCCAACCCTAGAAATGAGACTTCTCAGGATTTACCCCACCATCTAAAGCATGCTGAGCTGCCATGGATTCCCGCAAAATCTGCAGCAAACTTCTCCCCTCAATCCTAACAGGCCCCACGTGGAAAAATGTGCTAAAGAAACTGGAGTCTTTCCCCAGTAACCCTGGATTGATAGCAGTGCTGCCATCATTACTGCCCTTGTGTACACTGTCAAGCAATCCTCTCTCTCTGGACAGAATGACGCTCATCACACGGGCATCCATGTCATCCTTGGCTCCCAGCGTATTTTGAAAACTAAATTTCAGAGCCATGATAAGATGAAGCTAAGATATCATTCGCAGTGTTGTGTTCTTGTTGTTTGCTTAAAGGATACTTTATTAGCCTCCTTTGCAAAACTGAGAAGGCTGATGATGGAATATCCTAAGAATGGAAATAAAGCGACCTAATGGGCCAAAGACTAAGAGATGAACTCAGTTTTTCCATTATCTTCTGTTGTGATCTCACTTAAGCCAACTTGGTTGTTCACGATTATTAGGTTCTTTCTAGTAAACATGGGCGGCATCCAATAGCTAGAGGTGGGTGGGGTCTATAGATCTCTCCCCTTGCCATTTGATTGTTGCTGTTGTTTAGTCACTAAGTCATGTCCAACCCTTTTGTGATCCCACGGGCTATAGCTCTCCAGGCTCCTCAGTCCATGGGATTTCCCATGCAATATTCCCATGCAATATTCCGCAAGAATATTGCCGTTATTCTCTCCATGGGATCTTCTGGACCCAGTGATTGAACCCATGTCTCCTGTGTCTCCTGCATTGGCAGGTGGATTCTTTACCACCGAGCCACCTGGGAAACCCCACCACTTGCTTATAATAAAATTAAGTCCCAGACAAAATTCTACCACATATACACTCATTCACTTAGCAAGCAGGCTCCAAAATGCTCATACAACCAAATCTGTAAGCATAACATTCCAGCTCTCCATCCTTGTAGAAAGTTTTAGGTTCACCAAAGGAAGATGTGATGATAGACTAGCAGCAGGTTTCAGCTGATTTTATAATTAGATTTGTGGGACCAGAATTCTCTAATCAGTGGCTGGTACAGGATCATTTCCAAAGGAAACATCTGGCATCATTTGGAAAGGTGTGGACCTCTGGACTATGTTCCTATGTTCTGTTATGCAAAGGGGGAGGATCACTGCAATATTTCTAACCAATCCACAGATCTTGAACACTATTTTTTTCACCTACAAAAAGTAAAACCTCTAGTGTTGGTACAAAGATAATTGAAGTCCATCTCTGGAGTATTGGCTTCTAACTAACTAGAAGTTTTCAAAACACTAACTACTTGCCCAGAAGTGTATGCTCCCTCTTAGGGTAACAGACTGTACCTGAGATATAGGTCATATATACAAATACACACACATCACATATACCAACATGAGGATGCTTTTGTCGTGTGCAAACACAGAGAAGTAGATAGATATACAGATAGGTAGATGCAGATATAACTATATGAATATATGTGTATACATATATATATATCTCCACGTGTGTGAGTATATATATATATATATAAAGATATATAAGTATAAAATCAAGCTATCTGTATCAAAGTATTTTAAAGTAAATTATGGGCAGCACAGTATCACTCTCATTAAAAACAAAAAGGTTTTAAAATCCAGATAAAAGAAGGAGGTAGGTAGAATAAAACTGAAAGACTTCATTTCGTTTTTAGGGATGAGTTTTAAACTGATTTCACTTGAAAGAAGCCTGAATACATTAGACACGTGGGGAAATAATCCCACTATTAGTATAATCACTTGTATCTGTCAAATGTGCCCTGATGTATAATATGCTTTCTTTAACTCCAGAGGACACCAAAGAAACAAAAGTTCAGGCAAAATTGCAAAGGAAGGAGAAAGAATATTATTACCCAGGGTTGAATCCTGTCAAAAAAAAAAATGATACCCTCAAACCACTCAAAGGCCAATGATTACCATCCCATAAGATGATGGATGTTATAGAGGAGAGACCAACAGATTCAAGAGCAGAGTAAGGAGGAGTACCCATGGCTGCTAGGAAATCAGGGAAGAACCCAAGGAATCACACTGGAGCTGGGTCCTGCAGGAGACATTTGTCTGGCTAAAACGGGATGTCCACCTTGACTTCCCAATCTGACAAATGAGGAAGATAGAGTTCCTATCTCTCAGAGGAGTGAGAATTAATAGACAAGGTGTGTTTCCATCCTGGCATGTGGTATCCACATGCAGGAATCCATCTTGTAAAATCAAGAAGCAGGCTGCAAAGAGCTCTGCACTGAGTCGCAAGCCCTGGGTCCAAACCTCAGCTCAACCCCACTAGTCACGCGACACGAGGTTGGTCTCCCCTCTCTCTGCACCTTAGTCCCACATGTCTAAACTAAAGTCTGTGACACTGTTCTGCTGCCTCCCATGAGAACCAAGTGGGATCCAAGATTGGAAAGTGCATTGAAGAGTTAAGGACTTTGCTAACACAAGTTATTCCTTTCATCACAAATAGAGGACATGTTTTTTTAAGTTCATTTGGGCTACAGAAAATTCGGGGTAGAAGGGAGAAGCATCAAAAATCTGTTCATGGACTTCCAAGGCCAAGCCTCGGAATCTTCAGTTTCCCTGCCCCCCTTGACAATGCCCCAGACTTTTTAACTGGGCCTTGAAAGACTGAGGCAGGTCTAACTGTGTCCTTTGGACTCCAAGGTCAACTGGAGGCTCTCTCACTGCTGAAGCTCTGGCATGAGCGTCACCCATGTCCGTCTCCAAGATAGAGAGAAAAGCCAGTTCTAGAGCTAGGGTGAGCTCCCCATTCTGTGCACAGAGCCAAGAGTCCTGACGAGGGCTCCCCACTAAGGGTGAGCAGTCAAAGGTGATCCCCATGTCGCTTAGTCCCTGAATCCTCACTTTAAGGCCAAATTAAAAGTCTTCAAGGTGGATCTTTGATCAGAAGGAGAATGTTGTTTAATTGACAAGGCTGTTTTTCACAAACAGTTGGTTCTTCCCCATGGAGCAGCTGTTTAAAAGCAGTCCTACTAATAGGAGAGTCTCTTGAATTTAAATGTCAGCATCACAAGCCTGGGCTCTGGGCTCCAGCAGGTACCAGGGGCCTGGCTGGCCTCACAGCTCATTTAGGGTAAATAGATGCTTGAAACCAAACCGAGTCTCAACAAAGCATCCTGTATGGGATCTCCTTTATACTGGTCACCGATGGTGTGAGAGTAACAGTGGATCACCATTCATGATATGAGGCTGTTGCTGATGGTTCACTCATGGAACAAGCATTTTTTTAACACCTATTGTGTGCTGACACTAAACTAGTCACTGAGTCAGCCACCAAAAATGAATAAGATGTCATCCTGGTCCTCAGAGAGGTCAAAATCAAGGAAGGAAACACAGGGAAATAAAAAGATATCAAGGTCCACTTAGGAAGGCTTCCAGGAGTGCATGGGAGCCTGATTCTCCTACAGTTGGGGGGTGGTGAAGGGAGTGGACCAGAATGCCCAGAGCTGTGCTTCTGAATATCACTATGCACTATGCACTATTCCTAGAGTCCTTGATAAATGCAGATCTGACCCAGTGGGTCTGAGGTGGGGCCTGAGATTCTGCATCCCTAACTAGATCCAGGAAGCACTGAGAATGACGCTGGTGCACAGACCACACTCTGAGCTGTGACGTTCAAGAGAACTCTGATGGCTGAGCCAAGTCTGAAGAATGAGCCAAAGTCAGCCAGGGTAAGAGGAAGTTGGGGGATGCTGGGGGGTCTCATGGCTCAGGTAAACAGCAGGAAGGGTGGAGGGCTCAGGGAAGTACAAGGCCTTCAGTTTTCTTGTGGGAAGTGGAAGAAAAACCTGGAAAGGAGGACAAGGGAAAAGGCATAGGGGCATTTGGTCTTTATGGAAAAGATGGTGGGGACGATTTAAACATGTTTGAGCTGGGAAGAGCTATGGTCAGATGGCATTTTTAGAAGATCTCTTAGCCAAAAGTACAGGAAGTGGACTACAGCATTAAGATGAGAGAGAGGGAGCCAATAAGGAGGTTGTTTCTGCATCACAAACAGAGATGGATGGAATGAGGGGGTGTCAGAAGATAACATCAACAGATAGCATTTCTTCACAGCTTCAAATTAACCTTCTCCAAATTCACTTTGGTCAATGGCTCTCCAGTGCCCTCAAATTGATTTTGAAACTCTTCTGTCTGGCTTTCAAAACATGCCACAACTACTTTCACCCATATCTCCACTAGATACCCCATGACTCAGAATGAACACCCATCTGCTGCCCTCCCATGACCTGCTGGGCTGATGTTCAGACCTTCCAGCTCAGCCTCACTGCCATACTTAGCTCTCACTGTTCACCTCGCCTCGAGAGTCCCAGAGGCTTTCCACATGCCACACATGCCACTGTGCTTCCAGGCCCCACAGTTGTTGTTGTTCAGTCTCTAAGTCATGTCCAAGTCCTTGCGGCCCCAGGGACTATGGCACTCCAAGGTTCCCTGTCCTTCGCCATCTTTCAGAGTCTGCTCAAACTCATGTCCATTGAGTCAGTGAAGTGAAGTGAAGTCGCTCAGTTGTGTCCGACTCTTTGCGACCCCATGGCCTGTGGCCTACCAGGTTCCTCGTCCATAGTATTTTCCAGGCAAGTATACTGGAGTGGGGTGCCATTTCCTTCTCCAGAGGATCTTCCCAACCCAGGGATCGAACCTGGGTCTCCCTCATTGTAGGCAGACGCTTTACCATCTGAGTCACCAGGGAAGTCTTATGCCATCCAACCTTCTCATCCTCGGTCACCCCCTTCTTCTCCTGCCCTCAATCTTTCCCAGCATCAGGGTCTTTTCCAACGAGTTGGCTCTTTGCATCAGGTGGCCAAAGTATTGGAGCTTCAACTTCAGCATTAGTCCTTCCAATGAATATCCAGGGTTGATTTCTTTTAGGATTGACTGGTTTGAACTCCTTGCTGTCTAAGGGACTCTAAAAAATCTTCTCCAGCACCAAAGTTCAAAAACATCAATTCTTCAACATTCGATCTTCTTTATGGTCCAACTCTCACATCCATACACATCGGCAAAGCTTCCCCCGACTGTTTCAGCCCCACCAGTCTGAATAACATATGACCTGTTTCATTCTATTTGGGCTCAATCCCAGAGGGCTCTTTGATTTTAATGTCCTCTTTTATTTCCTTTTGCTTTTAATAAAATTGCTCATCTTTCAGAAGTGTCCCTGTACCTGTTCAGTTCAGTTCAGTTCAGTCGCTCAGTTGTGTCCGACTCTTTGCGACCCCATGGAAGGCAGCTCTCCAGGCCTTTCTGAGTTTACTCAAATTCATCTCCATTGAGTCAGTGATGCCATCCAACCATCTCATCCTCTGTCGTCCCCTTCTGCTCCTGCCCTCAATCTTGCCCAGCATCAGGGTCTTTTCAAATGAGTCAGCTCTTTGCATCAGGTGGCCAAAGTATTGGGATTTCAGCTTCAACATCAGTCCTTCCAATGAACACCCAGGACTAGTCTCCCTTAGGATGGACTGGTTGGATCTCCTTGCAAGTCCAAGGGACTCTCAAGACTCTTCTCCAACACCACAGTTGAAAAACATCAATTCTTCAGCATTCAACTTTCTTTACAGTCCAACTCTCACATCCATACATGACTCCCGTATTATGGATTAAATAAGAATTATTAAGGGGAATCTGTGCACCCTCCTTTTGGGTTCAGAAACAGACATCACCACATCACCAAGATATCTAGAGCTCCCATATGCTCCTCCTTGGCAGCCCTGTTGTTTTTTTGTTTTGTTTTGTTTTTTTACTGTGGCCACTGCTAACACAATATAAGCCAAAATAAGACCTGAGGAACAGGAGCAGTCTTCTCCATCCTTTGGTTATTCCATAGCAATTGTTACAATACTTTCTATACTAAAACTCTGGGCATGCAACCAGCCAGGGTGAGTATACTTGTGGGAAAATGAAAATGAGTATTTTAAATCAGGTCTGCCTGGAATAATCCCAGGCATAGAGTCACTAACCCCTTAGCATTTAGCAGACTATCCAGGACGAGACAGGCCTTCAGCGAACATTCATCTAATTGAATTCTGGTTTTCCTTCATCCAATGGATGGAATATAGATTCCGGTCAATGTCAGACATAAAAATATTGCACTAAGCAAGTGATCCTGAAGTGGGGCTCAGCCCTTCCCACCACAAGATGTACATTTACACCCCCTGGGGTCTAGAAAGAAATACTAGAACTTCTATTTGTACTTAGGTTTTTTCTCAACCTTTTAATTTGGGGTATATGTCTTCTATGTGTTGTATGAAAGGAGAAAAGATTAGCCATCCCCTTGACTAGGATGGAAGAAGCTCTCTGGCCTGACAGCATGCCTTTGGTTAAGGCATCGCCACCTACTTCATGGCATCTAACCCCTGTTTGGGGGCATCCCTGGTGGCTCAGATGATAAAGAATCTGCCTGCAATGCTGGAGGCCTGGTTTTTTTCCTGGGTCAGGAAGATCCCCTGGAGAAGGGAATGGCAACCCACTCCAGTACTCTTGCCTGGAGAATCCCATGGACAGAGGAGCATGGTGGGCTACAGTCCATGGGATCACAAAGAGTCAGACACAACTGAGCAACTTTCATTTTCCCTTTCACATGTCTTATGGATATAACGTATGTAGTATGTGCTTATATGTGTATTTGTAGCATATACTACATAGTACAACATGCTACATAGTGTCACAAGTGTGGTATGCAGCATAGAAGCACACCTAACTACAGTAGGCAGCAGGAAAATACATTGAGAGACCCAAAGTGGGGTCTCGCCATAAGCTCGTAAGACACAACCATTCATTCATTCATTCAATCACCCGAAAAAATATCTTACTGTTCTCCTCATGTGGTGTGCCATGCTCTGTTG
The DNA here is from genome assembly GCF_019320065.1 of Cervus canadensis. Lineage (NCBI taxonomy): Eukaryota > Metazoa > Chordata > Mammalia > Artiodactyla > Cervidae > Cervus > Cervus canadensis. The sequence goes on along the minus strand of NC_057390.1, from coordinate 60,495,354 downwards.
CCCAAATTGCATCAGACAGAGGCAAGAAAGCAGGCATCATTGGGAAGCTGGTCAAGTCCTGTCCTGTCCTGCTGCCCGTTGGACTTCGGCTGCTTCATGGCTCAGATAACTTAGTGTGGCACTAAGTTGCCCAGAGTAAGAAAATACGTACTAAATATGCACCCACCTAAGAGGATGAACTAAGATCATGGCTTCTGGTCCCATCACTTCATGGGAAATAGATGGGGAAAGAGTGGAAACAGTGTCAGACTTTATTTTGGGGGGCTCCAAAATCACTGCCGATAGTGATTGCAGCCATGAAAATAAAAGACGCTTACTCCTAGGAAGGAAAGTTATGACCAACCTAGACAGCATATTAAAAAGCAGAGACATTACTTTGTCAACAAAGGTCCGTCTAGTCAAAGCTATGGTTTTTCCAGTGGTCATGTATGGATGTGAGAGTTGGACTGTGAAGAAAGCTGAATGCCGAAGAATTGATGCTGTTGAACTGTGGTGTTGGAGAAGACTCTTGAGAGTCCCTTGGACTGCAAGGAGATCCAACCAGTCCCTCCTAAAGGCGATCAGTCCTGGGTGTTCACTGGAAGGACTGATGCTGAAACTCCAATACTTTGGCCACCTCATGCGACTCATTGGTCGCATGAGTCAATGAGTCAACTCATTGGAAAAGACCCTGATGCTGGGAGGGATTGGGGGCAGGAGGAGAAGGGGATAACAGAGGATGAGATGGATGGATGGCATCACCAACTCGATGGACATGAGTTTGAGCAAGCTCCAGGAGTTGGTGATGGACAGGGAGGCCTGGCATGCTGTGATTCATGGGGTCGCAAAGAATCGGACACGACTGAGTGACTGAACTGAACTGAAGAGGATGAAGATGGAAGAGGTCAACCAGACCTGGGCTTTTAATCTTGGTCACAGATGTTTCCTATTCATTACAAACTCACAGCAATCATTTAACATGGTTCTTTTATTCACACCTGGCCTTCTCTCCCCAGCGAAGAAGGGGGTTACCTACCTGACAGATGCATAAGAAGCTCCTGACCCTCAAAGATGCCTCCCCACCCTCCCAGATGACTGAAACTGCTCTCCGAAGGAGACGGTCCTACAGCTAAGTTAAGGAACGTGATTTTGAATGTAACCTGTTAAACTTGCACTAAGTTGTAAATGACATATGCTCGGTACTCTCTAGAGAACTAGTTTTGCTAGAGAGAAAGATGGAAAAGAAGGTAACACCAGAGAACTGATCTATTAGTACCTACGGGTGAAATGAGTGGGTCTCATAGAGGCAAAACTAGCCATGGAAAGGAGACACCACCAGGCCACTGGGCCAGAGAAGGAACGTTGAACTTGTCCATTCTGCCAAGGGCTGTTTTAGACCCAATACCTGCCCCCCTGGCCTCAAACACTTAGTTACTATCGAGAGTGTTAGTGCTAGAAGGAAGTAGGGAGAGATCCCTGGGGTAGGCTGGACCCCAGCCTCCTGACTGCTGGTCCAAATTCTCCTCCAATGAGCTTTCAACACACCTGGTGATTAAGGTGAGTAAACAAAAAGAGATTAAAAACTCAAGCCCATTATCCATTTTGAAAAACTAGCTCAATTCTATGCTCTAACTATTTTGAACCGCTTAGCTCATCTTTCCCCTCTGGGGTTTTGATTATACATTCTTGACACTTCTCGGAGTGATGCCAGAAGTGGGGAGGCAGTCGAGATGATTCTCATCCATATCCCATCACAGAGGTGAGCCTGTGAACAATGCACTGTTGTTTAACTTCACTTACACTGCAAAACCTGGGGTTAAATGTCCTGTGACAATTTGGAGGAAAGATAGAAAAGAGCAATACCCAAAGGTACCTTCCTGCTTGCCAAGGTTGAGAAACTGGAACAGTCAGACACTTACAGAGTATCCAGGCACAAACACAGTGCATTGACTTAACGGCAACTTACAGAGGGGTGATTAGCTCAACAATAGGAGTTTCTATAAATATTTTATTTCATTTTAAACAATTGCACTTTAAAATTACTGATATTAAAACTGTTAAACCCAGATCATGAGCCATATTTTAAATATGTAAAGAAATCCTTTTAATACATTGACTTCTGAAAACAATTTTAATATATATATAATACATATATACATAGAGTTAGCTAGCTAGGGATGCCAAAACAAAGGGTCACAGACTAGCCTGCTCAAATGACAGTAATTTATTTCTCCCCCAGTTCTGGGAACCAAAAGTTTGAGATCAAGGTATCTGCAGAGTTGGTTTCAGAGGCCTGCCTCCTTGGCTCATAGATGCCTGCCTCTGTGTCATCACGCGGTCTTCCCTCTGTGTTCATCTGTCTCCATGTTTCTGCTTTTTACAAGGACACCAGTCATATTGGATTAGGGCCCATCCTAATGACCTCACTGAAAGATGCCAACTCCTCCTTCTAAGGTATGGGGGCTAGGATTTCAACATTTGGGTTTTAGCGGGACCTATTTCAGGCTGCATATAGTGTATTGTGCACAGACAACTGAGCATCTTTGCCCTAATTGTCACAAAGTTTCCTATAAAACCTGAATGTGATTCATGTAACTGAGTTTCTAGTCAAATTCTTGTATCACATCCTTAATAGAAATGAAGAGGGTCTGTAGATTATAATCTAGACTTCTTATAAAGGATAACACACACACATGATATTAGGATAATTTTCCTCAAAGGAACAGCTACTCTTTAATTCTGAACATTTTAAGACATTCAGAATCACTTTCCCTAAGCAATTATGATTTTACAAAATGCTGTCAAGACCATTGCAAAGTTTTACTGCCCAGACAGAGCTAAATGCCTGGAGCTTTCAGCGGTGATTTATTATTTACTCTGGAGGTAGGTTGCTAAGCAAGATTTATTCAGTAAGAACAGAGCCATCCGTAACAGTACAATATATGTTTGACTGCGAGGGAGATTCTTTTTCACCATTCCCCCAGAGAGTGTGTCCTCCATAAGAAGAAAAAATGTATCTTTGTGTAAGTTTTCATCCTTTTGTGAAATCAAGGGTACCAGTATGGATTTAACAAACCAGTTTGACTTCAAATGTTCTCATTTGAATTTTAGCTCTGAGAAATTTTCAGAATAAAAGCAATGGGAGAACAATACCCAAGTTCATTGATGGAATCTGCTGGGTATTTGCTTTACCTACACGGGGCTTTTATTTCCTGAGGAGTTGCTTCATTGCACTACAGTGGCCTAACTCACACATTCATACCAGCTTGCAGGAACTCTGGATTCCTAGGGAAAAAAGAGCACTAATAATGCATATTTGCCAACTTGGGTTTTCAGAATTGGTAACAAGGACTAGAGACCAATTGCTGGCCTGCTTCTGCCCCCTAGTGATCATAACTGCTGCTTTTGGCTAAAGACAAGAGAACCGAGGACCAGTGAAATAAGCTGCTGCCTACGTCCCCCACTTTAGCAACCTATTCTCCAGGTACCCACAGCCCTGCAGCTGCCCTTCCACCAATCTCAGAAAAGGGAAATGATCAGCTCATTCACATTAAGGTGTCCAGGACTGAAAACTTCCCTTCTCCCCAGACTATGCATTTTAACAAAAGCACTGAACCAAAAAGGCAATGCTGCTTAACCCAAAAGAATAAATCACCAGTAGTGGAAATTTAGAAAATTAAAAAATTTTAAATAAGAAAGACTTTTTTCCCTAGGCCTTTTTGTCTGTGTTTTGGAGGAACGTCTTTGAAAAGTTATCTAGTTTCAATTTCTTCAAGGAATTACAGCCTTTTCTATAATCTGGAAGAAAGGTAAAAAAATTATCAGAAGACCCAACTTCTGATGTTCCATTTCCCCGACTTCTCTCCTCCGTCATCAGCTGCTCCCACCCCTGTCCCTGGCCGGAAGGTCGGCTCTGGGTGGCAACCATGTCCAGCAGGGCAGCTCACCCCCCAGACACAAAGCGGGTGGAAACATGAGCAAGAAATGTTTGGTTGGACTCCACCCACCTCCCCTAGCTGCTCCCAGGATCCCGACCACAGTCCCTCAGTGGGTCAAGGAGTTCTTCAGGCAGGTGGCCAATCCCCACCATCGCTTTGATCTGGAAAGGAGGGTGGAACAGTGACAGTTAGACTAGGAGACAGACACTGGGAAGCTTGAGAGGCCCCGGGCAATGTTTCTGAACTCTGGCTTGAATGGGTCGTTCATCAAACCCCTCCCAAGTGTTGGAAATTGGCCTCTCCCCAACAAGGAGCAATGCCAGAGGGTCACCCCTGCTGCCAGTGCCCAAGTTTAACCTAGATGGAACCAGGAAGGAAAGGGAAAGAATGCAGAGAGGAGGGCTGCTTGGTGTCGTGGGTGTAGCTTGCTGAGAAGCCATAGGGACCCATGAGTACCTCCAATCTGCCATCACCAACTCCCACAAACACAGACTCTGTGGAAGGAGAAGCCAGGGGAGCGTGACTGGTGCCTGGAGTCAAAGGGCTGGTTTCAGCGCACAGTCTCAACTACATGAAGTACTGTGACATGGATAGAATCTGGTGTCAGGCAGATCTGAGTTTGAATCCCAGCTCTGCCACTGGGTAGCTGTGCAGACTTTGATGACTTTTATGCCATCTTTTAATTGTCAGCTCAAACATTACACCCTCATGGACAGCCTCTCTGGCCCCACAAATCAGATCAGATCACCCTTTTATAAACTTCTTAATCCCTAATAATTTCTATTTATCACATGCATCACCATTTGTAATTTTATAATTTATGTGTGAGATGATTTGTCTAATTTTTCCCATACTGCATTCTAAGCTCAAAGGGGGCAGAGATCTCCTCTCTTCCATTTACCACCTCTTCCCCAGGACTAGAACATAAAATAACTTCAATAAGGATTTGAGAAATGAATGAAGCATCCTGAGCCTTTATCATCTATAAAATGGGATGATAGTACCTTCCTTGTAAGTTTAAAGTGAAGATTTAATGAAAATATATTTGTGAAAATTCTACCCTGTGTCTGACAAGGAGTAAGGCTCAGAAGGGGGTCATTCCTTTGCCACTTTCTCTTCAGAGGCCTACCATATGTAGGTGGACAGTTGTCCCTGGCCACCAGAGGTGCCGCTGAGCAGTGAACGGAGCCAAAATAGAAAACCAGAGACCTGAACAATCCACAGATTCCATCAAAAGTCCCTGAATAATCAAAAGTAGTTGGCACATTACAATTCATCACCTCTTCCCTCTACGTGTCCCTTGATGGCAGGAAAAGTTATCTCCAGCTTCACTCTCCTTTCCATCCCAGACAGAGAGTAGCCAGAGGGACTGTAAATTCATTCCTAACATTTTCAGTTGTTTGAGTTATGTTCTACAAGAATTAAGAAGGTGACTTTAAAAACATGAAGGAGAAATAAAGGTTGCACTTCCCAGAGCAGAGTACAGGTGTAAAATGAAACTGAACTTTTAATATGAAACCGCTCTGGAGGAGAAAGGACTAAGAATATTTTTATATAATACTTGCATTATGGGTAATTTTTTAAAATCCAGAGTTCAACTTGCATGACATTGAGGCATAAGTCTACCACTTAATGACATTTATAACTCTGTAACAATACGTTTTGTATAAATTACTGCTGAGGCTTAACATTTCTGATTATGATATATAGAATAAAGTGATGTCATAAAGGCAAAGTTTGTAAGTTACGATCTGTCCTGTTGCTTTAAATAAGAAGATTTCTGGAGACAATCGCCTTGATGAATATAAACTCAAATGAACCTTGAATCTCTTCAATTATTCTTATTTAGAATTCATTTTCCTTTGAACTTTCATTTAACTCAAAGCATAATCGTTCCATTATAAATCAAGCGAGAGCTTGTCTTTCCTGCAATAACAAGTATGCTTTAAATAATGAAGCAACACCTATGATCATAAAAGATAACGTTTCAATGCACCAAAATACAAAAGGTAAAGAGATTTATTGTCTTAGTTCAGTAATGATGAGTTGAATATTTTTGTAGCAACAGACATCTCTATTCCAGATAACACTTTTTATTTGACTTTTTAGTGTATTTTCATTCCCAGAAGACCGGGGTGCCTTATTATCAATGAGAGAAACCCACGATGCAACACACAATGCTGCTGGTGACTGAGAAGGTCAGCTCTCTTTTTGTTCAGTTTCCTGAGTAGGATAATGAGTATAAGTATCTCTCAGCCTCCCTGGCCCTCTTTTCCTTTATGAAAGAGCTGGCCTAATCACCCTAAATTCATCCCAAACTCCAAAAGAAAAGACTCTATGAACTTTACCTTCTGTACAGAATTATGGTGAGGAATCACTAAGTTAATGGAGGTGAATATACTTTAAAAGGCATAAAAGTGCTATACATATCATCTGATGGTTTTCACTCTGTATTTTGTAAATATTTCTACACATCTACTAGGTGAACTATGCTATTCAATATAACATAGATATCTCTGGGGTATCTCCAGGGTAGTACAGATGAAAAAGTATGATGAAGAGGGTCTTCTGGAGTTGCCATAATAAATTCTCTTGGATGATATGGAACCCCACATTATACCAGGTCAAGTGACCAAACTATCCCAAACAAGCACCTTTTACCCCATTGAAAAAATCTCACCAGCAGACAAAACACAGAACTAAGCAGGAAGTCTGGGTGGTTGAATGACTCTCTTCCTGTTATCTCTTTATGCATTTCATCTTCAAAGCGTTGTGACCTGTCTTCAATACACCCTCGGGTGTGGGATTTACATTTTTAATATTGGCATTTATGACGTGGTGCTTTTTTCTGGTTAATTGGTATCAGAGCAAAATGTTTGCCTCTCTCTTGAAATAAATCTCTTCAAGAGCTTCAATCACACATTCTTTTGTTCTATCCCTCATTTCAAATGGGCTCTATAAAGCCGTACATAATCTTCTGCCTCTCACGTTTTTAAATCTGGGGGTTTATGCTTTAATAGCTTTGATGTGTGTACTCTTTAGCCTGTTACTTAAACCGTGTTCCTCCCCGCCTGACACCCCACTCCCCCTCAGCCTTACAAGCCTGTACCCTCTGAGGCTGAAAGGATTTATTTATCATCCAGAATGTTTCCATAATTTTGGAAACATATGTTTCGAAATTACATTCCAATATCTCATACTATGTTCTTTGTCTTGCATCTGTTCTGTAAAAACAAATAAAACGCACATAATTATATTCCAATGGCTGCAGAGTCTATGTTTCCCGCAAGAGTTGGTTCTGCCACAAACAGTAAGAGTCACACAACAAAGGCACTTACACCCTCCTGCGATGTCATCCAAATCTCATTCTTGTGTTAATTAGAGCTAACCAGTGATAATAGCAAACTTCTACCACGTAACTGGGAAACTTTGACTCCTTTCCAAAGCTATTTCAGTTTTACAGGATAATCTCTTTATTGAAAATTAGCTATTGTTGAAAAACCAAAGACATAATACTCAACCATGCATGGACAACAACTTTCGTTAATTTTTATCCTCTCTGGTTGTGACTTGCATCAAACATACTTTAAACAATGCCCTTCTCTCCCTGAAACATCTTGGTGGAAAGATAGTAAGTCAATGCACAACAAAAAAGACCCTCCAAAAAACCCAAAAAATAAACCTGAATGAAACATAGAGAAATACTAGGCCAAAATATATTTCTTTTTTCCTATAAGTACCCCACCACACACCAGCTCTCTCCTGCTCAAGTCTTTCCCACAACAAAAACATTTCACTCACACACACACAGAGAGACCATTTAAACATAGAAGCCCAATCATTTTACATCCACCATTTGACTAGAATGTTTGATGTCAAAATTAGATTAATTAGCATTAAGACACTTGAAAAAGCCCGTCAAAACTGAGAACTACTATTCAGCCTATTTATTAAAAACAAGATTTCCCCACTGAAATGCTGTCTCTCCTCAAGGTTCCATCCGTGTCATCGTGATCCTTGTACTCTTTAGGTAATAAAAGAAATTCTGGAACTGAGAAGAGGGAGAAACCTGATGCCTGCAGTGGTATGCTGGTAGATATTTAACAACCAGCTTGAGTGAGAAAAAAAACTGACTTGTAGCATTTGTTAATTTCCATGATATGAATTCCTCCATCACAGCCAATTTCAAGCTACCACTGGGATGCTGCTGAAGTGCACGACTGGGAATATCTCTGCACGGCTGGTTCCTACCAGGGGGTCGGAGCTGGTTTCCACCACTGGACGTCTGCGACTCCAGACTGAGAAATATCCCCAGCACCTTTCACATCTGGCAGCAGTTCTAGAGGTAACTCTCGTCATTTGCTCTCAACCGGTCTGTTTCTAGAATGATTTTCAGACATTCCTGCCAACATCCGGGGCCAAAAGGCACTTTATACTGATGTGAGATCATAGGTGGGGAGGCTAGTCTTAGTCACTGAGTTCAGTTGATAGATAAGGAAACCCACGTAAATCCCCGCCCCCACGTGATCCAGTCTCAGCATAAAGATATATTCAAAGAAAACACAAAGACGACTCCAGAAGCCTTGAAAAACACTATCAGTGTGGGATTTTCTTATAAAGTTTTATGCCAGTGTTTCACCCAGACATCTTCCCAATCAATCCTCCTTAGCCATCTTATAGTTTTACAGTTACAGTACAGGCTGAACACAAACACACACGCACACTCTTTCTCTCTTACACGTTCTCCCTCTCCATGTCACACATATGCACGTGTGTGCGTGTACACACATGCATCGATTCTACCTCTTAACCCTATCACCCCCGCCCTTCACCACAATCCCCCTTCACTTATATACCACACTCAGTACCCTGACCGTCCCCCACAGGCACAGGTCCCTGGGCAGCCCCATTCTCCTCCCAATCTGACTGCCTTTCTCCAAATCTAGTGACTCATATTCTCTATTCCATTACAGTAACACAAGGTATTTGTCAGTGTGACTTTTGCAGCATCACAGTTATAAGAAGAAGGAGCATTTATCTTTTCCTCTCTATCATATTTGAGTACCTTATACCTAGAGACTCAGGAAAGTCGTGCAGACGAGAGTCAAACCAGGCTGCAGGGCACAAGGATGTTCTTCTTAACCACCATACTCTGCTAATTCTCTGTCTACAAAGAAGTCACTGAGGGACCTTGGCCAAGTCAAACTTCCTGTGCCTCAGTTTCCTCACCTGTAAAATGGAGCTTATAATAGTACCTATCTCATAGGGGATAGAGGGGAATTAAATGAGTTAATATACAGAGAGTGCTTAGAACAGTGCCAGGCACATAATAAGAGCAATTATATTAGCCAAGTACCAACTAGTAATGTTAACCAGTACCATCAGCTCTGCACAGCCTCCAGAATCCCACAACATTTGCACAGTACCTTCTCATAGGGTCCCAGGAAGGTGGCAAGTTTTTTAAAAAAGGGTCAGATAGTAAATACTTTAGGCTTCACAAGCCACACACAGCCTCCATCACACAATCTTCTTAGGGTTTTTAAGTCTTTAAAAATGTAAGAGACACAAGTGTGTCAGTCACACATACCCTCCGCAGGTGTTCACTTATCACTTATGTGCCAGGTACTTTTCTGGATGCTGAGGCTGCAAAGATGGAGAAGTTAGCATTCAACCTTTGGGAAGGGATGCTCATAGCCTGATACAAAGACAGTCATAGCACTGTGTGGTGAGTGCTTAAAGGAAGGGGTGTGCTCTGGTTAGGGGAAGGTGATTGATGAGAAGGGTGTCCAAAAAGGAAAAGACCACTTGAGCTGTACCTTGAAAGAGGAATTCACTCAGCACACAGACATAAGAGCAAAGAGGTCTTCAGAAAAATTGCAGTTTCTGGGATCAGAGGAGGCCCATAACATCCCACAAGGTCAGTGAGAGCCACATCAGGAAGTTAGGTACCCTCACACTCACTGAGGCACTGAATTTTATTCTGTAGGCCTCTCGTTTCAAACTCTTCAGCACAGAAAAGTTGTCTTCAGGCAGTGTCGTCATTCAAAGCCCTGGATTCATGGAAAGCAAATCTGGGTGAACTGAATGGTAAATTCAGAGCCCCTCTCTCCTGCTGGCCTCCTGCACCAGAGGCTGATCAGGGCAACCTCTGTGACCCCTGGCAGCACAGCTGGAAATCCACTGCTCCTGGCAATGGGCAGTAAGCTCAGGGTCCAGGAAAGTCCTGTGATTCCACTTAAATTCTTCTGAAGTCAATAAAATGGCATATATCTATATCTATTTTCATTTTGAGCAGACATCCCGTTCTTCCCCAGCAGCACCTCTGCCTTTGCTGGTTGCAGGCCTGCTCCATGCATCTTAACACTTAATTACACACTGTCTTGGGCCATTATCTAATTGTTTCTTGAGTATGTTTTCTCTCCATCTAGATGAATTGGCCTAAAGATAGGAAGTGTATCTTGCTTCTCTTGTATCTCACTCAGTGAGGAGATGTTATTGAAGGAAAGAGCTCTTCTGACCCCAAGATACTGAGAGGGGGAAAGTGTTTTCAAGCAGAATAAGAGCAGTAACACAAGGAAACATCTCCCAAGATAAACATTAACTTAGTGCATGGAGTATTTAGTGGGGAGGTGTTTATGTGTTTTAAGACTGAAGGTTTTTAATAATGTTTTGATTAGAGTCCTCAGTTCACAAAACATTATTGCTTTGGGTTAGGGTTCTAATTTCTATTTAATTAAATTCATCAATTTTCCAATTACAGTTTGTATAATTGAAGTTTTGCTTAAGAAATATTTTCCCACTCCTATGTTCCAAAGATGTTCTCCTATGTAATGTTTTACAAACTGTATTGTTTTACCTTTAATGATGTAGCATCAATAACTGTATATGGTGTGAACCAGGGAGCTGTTCAAAATGTGTATATGAAAACACTCCAAAATGTAGTGGCTTACAACTAAAACTAACATTTATTCTGCTCACACATTTGTGTTGTAGGTGGGGATCAGCAGGGATGGTTCATCTTTGCACCATGGAGTGGCAACTGAGATGGTTCACCTGGGGCCGAAGGATGCGCCTTCAGGATGGCTCGCTGACAGGTGAAGGATGCGCCTTCAGGATGGTTTGCTGACAGGTGGCACGGTCATATGGCTGGCTGTCAACTGGCAGTTCACCCAAGGCTGAGGGCCACAGGCCATAGCTCCTTCCCACCAGCACCTTGACTGTCACAGACTGTTTGAGCTTCTTCACATATGGTGGCTGAGTTCCCAGGGAAAAAAAAAGTAACGGCAGTTTATATCACCAGTGTCACTTTATATCTCCTATCTTCAGAATTCATTTAGAATTACTTCTGCTGTCGTCAAAACCTGCCCAGCATCAAGAGGAGGAAACATAAAAGCCACATTTCAATGGGAAAAGGGTCAAAGTCACATTGTGAAAAAGCACACATAGAGGGGAGAGAACATTGCAGTCATCTTTGGGAATAGAATCGGCCACGGGATCCAACTTTATTAGCAGTTCATCTCTATCATTTCTGAAGTTCCTTTATACACAGTCTCTCACGGAGCTCTCTATTCTCACACTGCTCTATTTCTCTGGGGTTTTTTTCCCACCTTAAGGCTAGTGATGTGTCCATATCTAATAGGATAACTTTCTTCTCTTCATTTCCCTTTGTTGATGAAGAGACAAGACAAGGATCTCCATTATCATTCACTAGTGTTAGCACAAAACTGGACTTCCTAGCCAAGACGACGAATAAAGAAATAGAGGTGTGAATTAGATTGTGAGTTATTCATGAACCTTTATTTTTCCATATTAGTTTTTAAATACGTCTATCAAACTCCTAAAAATAATCCTTCTGGAATTTTCTTGGGATTGCCCTGACTTTATAAGTTAATTTGGGGAGGATAAACATGATGTTATATTGTCATGCCACTAAAATGCATTTACTCTGACCATTTCTTCTGACTACCTTTTATAGCTTTTAAGCATTTTCATATTTCTTCTATAGAAGTCATATATTTTTATTAACCCCTAAATATTTCATAGTTTTGGTTTGTGCCATGAATATGATTTTTACTATGTTTTTTAATCTCTTTTTGCTAGAGTTGAGTACCTCTACTCATATTCATAAGCTGATCTTGCATCTGACAACTTTGCTTAATTTAGTTGAATCTGTTGCTTTTGCTATGTAACAATCACATTATCTGCAAATAATGGCAGCTTTCATTCCTTCCCCTCTAATTCACATGTCTGATTTCTTTTTTTTTTTTTTTAGTTCATAGTCTTGGCTAGGAAGTCCAATATTGTGCTAACACTAGTGAATGATAATGGAGATCCTTGTCTCCTCTCGATCTTAAATGGAATGCACCTTTCTCCAATAAATGCAATTTGTGTTTTAAGTTTTTCATTACAGGTAGGTATCGGGCTTTATTAAATGCCTTTCTGTATCTACTGAAATTTTGTGATTTTTTCCCTCCTTTTGTCTATTAATGTGTTGAATTATATTACCATGTTGAATCATTCTTTTATTTCTGAATTAACCTCCTAAATGACAATATATTTTTAACTACTAACAGTTGATAAGCTACTACAATATTTTATCTAGGATTTTTATATATGTGATCATAAACAAAAGAGGTCAGTAATTTTCTTTTTATATATTGTCATTATCCAATTTTAGAATAAAAGTTATTTTTTAACACAGAAATGAGTGGGACAGGGACTTCCCTGGTGGCCCAGTGGGTAAGAATCCACCTTCCAATTCAAGGGAAGTAATTTTGATCCCTAACTGGGGAACTGAGACCCCCACATGCTGCAGAGCAACTAAGCCCATGCATCAGAGCTAGAGAGAAGCCCATATACCACAGTGAAGACCCCCCAGCTGAGACCTGATGCAGCCAAATGAATAAATAAATACTTTTTTTTAAATGAGTGGGACAGCTCTTGTTATATTCTCCTTTCTATTTTGAGGTTGCTAGAAGTGAATTGTAAAACTGAGTCAGGTGCCTTTTTGGAGAGGAGGTCTTTGATTGCTATCTCAATTTTTTGATGTTTACCTGTTTATTCAAGTTTTCTGTGTCTTCTTTTGCCAACACAGGCATTTAATAGTGTTCTCTAAATGTTCACATTTCATATAGAGTTTCCAAATTTAGTAGGATAAAGTTGTTCACAACTTAGTTCTACTTTATATCTCTCTGAAGTTGTTTCTCTTGAAAAGATCTGTATTTTTATTAAATCTTTTTTCCTGATTAGCCTATATAGACTCATACCTTCATTAATTATTAAATAGTAATAGGATGGTTTCTGCTTTCTAAAGAGAAAAACAATGGTTTGCCTATTGAATCATCTCCAGACCTCACCCACCTCTCCATCCTGGAGACCACCTCTCAAGTCTATGCTCTTTGATGCAAAAAGAGAAGTCAGGAGCCTGAACCATGTCCCTTTGGACCATCATTCAAGCATGCCCTTCAGGGGCTATTGATCCACAGGCTACATGGATATTTGTCCCATTTTTCTCATCCATCCCCAGCAAGAGCCACCGAGGAAACAATGACTCACTGCCGACCACATGCCCACCTTTGTATCAATACAAAGCCATGCAAACCATAATCTTTCCCCCGAAATAAATACATGCTCTAGCTGGGAGATAAGAGTAACACTGAGGAATGCACCTGAGGGAGAAGGAACTCTGAGCACAGATTCGGAACATCCCCGCTTCAGCACCGAGCAGTCTGCAAGATGTGAGAGAAATGCTCCAAGTGAGGGCAGTGCAAAGGTCCCAGCCAGAGACCTGGAGCTCTGTTCCCTCTGCTGCTTCCTTCAGGCTAAGGATTACTCCAGTGATGGAAAAGGGAGAAGAGGAGAGAGGACCACTGAAGAGGCAGAGAAGAGCACAGGAGGAAGGCAGAGAAAAAGGAATTGCTGAGCTACACCAAGCTACGTGCAATCAGGACACGTCCAATTACTACAGCTAATATTTGTGTCACTTCTCACATAGCAGTTAAAAAAGGACCCCTTCGCTGGATTCCCCCACAGCCTGAGAAGTGCAGTATCACAGCTTGATGAGTGTGGAGACTTGAGCTCCCAAAGACTGTGAATTTCCCAATCTCACATAGCTGGTGAGTGACAGACTGGGCGCCCAAACCCTGGCCTTCTGACTCCAACATCATCCTCCTTCCCCTAAACCACGTGGCCTCCCAAAACAGCAAGTTACAGGACAAGGCGGACACCAGCTTCCATTGTTCACCCCACCTCTTCAAGTGCTCATCTCTCTGCCACACTCACCTCCTCCCCACCTATCTCACACACACACACACACACACACACACACACAGAGGAAACTGTAGGTCAATGAAAAGTCGCCTTATTTGCTTCCTAAAGAACATGCCAGGCTTCCCTGGTGACTCAGCAGTAAAGAATCCACCTGCCAATTCAGGAGGCACAGGTTCAATCCCTGGCCTAGGAGCAGGACCTAGGAGCACACACGGCAGAGCAGCTAAGCCCGTGGGCCACAACTCTTGCACCTGGGCTCTGCAGACTAGGAGCCACAACGCCTGGAGACTGTGTGCTCTAGAGCACATGATCTGCAACAAGAGAAGCCACCACAATGAAAAACACACACACCACACCTAGAGAGTAGCCCCCACTGGCGGCAACTAGAGAAAAGCCCACAGAGCAACGAAGAGCAGCCAAAAATAAATTAACTAATTAAAGTCTTATTTTAAAAAAAAGAACATACTATTGTTTATTTGCCAAGAACCTCAGCAGGACCTCTGAGCTACCAACTATCTTGTTCTAGAAACCAAAGGGTCAGTCCTGGGAGAACATGAAGCCTGTGCCGTCCTCCACGCCCCCTGTAGATCATCACCTGTAGGCACAGGTCTGGGTGCTCAGGTGGATACAAGGAAGCTCTCAAAGACCTTACAGTGAAGTCAGGACATGATATTTCTATTGAAATAATAATAACAACAACAACAATACAACAATAGCAACTAACACTTCTGGAGTGCTTACTATCTACTGCAACCATGATAAAAAAAAAAACTTTGAAGAGCTTTGAATCATGTTTAATCCTCACGATTAATGATTCGAGTCTTCCATAAGAAATGGAAGCTCAGAAGAGTGAATTGTCATATTCAGGGTTACACATTCAGCAGGGGACAGAAATAGAGTTCAGATCAGGCCTGTCTGACTCCAGGAGACAAACTCTTAACCACCACATACACCACCTCTTTGCTTTATAAATAACTGGTGAGGACGTATAAACCCCAAATGACTGGTATAAATAATGTCTGCAACAACCAGAGTGGTGAGAGAAAGCTTCAGTGAAGAGGGAGCCTGATGCAGACCTACCAGAAGGGAAAGGACAGACGAGAGGCCTGGGGTCACATACAGGAGAAATACTGGGAACGAATGTAGGAACAGGGCTGACGGGCTATCTGCAGCGAAGCAGAGGCTGAAACAGGGCTGCGGAAACCGCATGTCTGGCTGGTCCTTCAGACCCACAAATTCAGCACCAGAAAGCGAATAGGCAGCCAAGAAGAACAGAGAAAGACAGTCACTAAATTTAGTTTTGTAAGCACACAGTAAGAGCAAAAGGAGTTTCCCCCATTCTCTGATTCCTCAGTCCTCAGGTACCAAAGACAAAGTTCCCATCCCCAGAGGAGCTTCATTCCCAATCTCCTCCCTCAAAATAGGGTGAGTGTATGCATGTGTGAGCTCTTGAAAGGTGGAGCAGACCTCTCAGCATCAATAAAGGGA
The DNA here is from genome assembly GCF_019320065.1 of Cervus canadensis. Taxonomy (NCBI): domain Eukaryota; kingdom Metazoa; phylum Chordata; class Mammalia; order Artiodactyla; family Cervidae; genus Cervus; species Cervus canadensis. The sequence goes on along the minus strand of NC_057390.1, from coordinate 60,479,680 downwards.
ATCAGTGGCAGAGGCCATGAGTGGGGGACCTTCCCAACACCCTGGATCCTCTCTATTCAGGAAATAACCCATTCTCCTTGTTGTGCAGTTTTCAGTCTTACCCGATTCCAACCACATCTACACAGCATGTCTAGCATGGCAGCCACCCACAGTTCACTCCATTTGCTTACTGTGAACCAGCAAATGGGGTAGACAGGCTCCCAGGAGGCCCAGGACCTCCTGTTGGACCAGCCAGGCATTCTGTCTGCCTTAGATGTGCAAAACCTTGTCAAGATATACCAGAGAGTTCAATTCCCCAGTGTAACCCACAGAGTCCGTGTCCTCCACACCACTGCCCGTCACTAGACCAAGGTCTTCCAGGGAGATCAGAACCTCTGAGAAACATCACAAAACCAAAAAGAATCTTTCTCCCCAAAATTCAAAATTATTACTGATCAGGGGAAGGGATGTACATTTGGCCTAATTCCACTAAGATTTTGTAGCTCTCCGTTATTAAGAAGTCTTGCTTCAGGAGTACAATTTTAACTTTTGGGTTCTAAGTTTTTAAAAATATATGTATATTTAAATATCTAATATTTTTAAATATATTTCAAATATTTATATACATATATTTTTACATGCACACAAATATAGTGGCTCTACCATTTAAACTATTTAAGATAGCAACCACAAAATTGAAATTCTGTCTTTCAAAGGGTTTTATGTACTTCTCTAACTGAAAACAGCTTCACAATAAAAAGATCCTGTTTTACAAGTGGGCCCAACCCAAAATAGTAACTATGGCCTTAAGGGCTATTATCCCATTGCTGTATGAAGGATTTAGGGCATATAAATGCCCATTAAAACAACTAAGCATAATAATCTGATTTATAAAGTATCCCTTGCCAGGGCCCTTGTGGCACCCTGCAATTACACTGCCCCAATTAAAACATCCTGCAAGCCTAATAGACTTGCCCTGAAAGACACCACCCTATAAAAGCACGACCCACCCCACACAAAAATCCTGATGGAGGAGACTAAATGGCAAGGTGGTGGCCACAAAAGGGGTTTTCAGATGGAATGAGAGCATTTTAAGTGTCTAATTCCCAAGCTCAGTGCCTGCCAAAGTACACAGGAGTGAATAATAACCCCACAGCAAAGAAGCATTAACAAGGAGAGCTGTCCAGGTGTCCACCCAAGGCTTTTCTAGTAAATATGGCATCTGCTTGTTAACATGGGTTCGAAGCACAGAGAATCAGAATGATGTTTCCCCCTGGAAAGCAGGAGGAAGCCTTCTGTTCCAGACACCCATCTGGTGGTATGGAGTTTGGAAACCTCCTCTCCCACTTGGCCCACCTCAAGCACAAATTACTCTGTGCAATTTACAAGGTCTCAGTCATTCTTGGGCTTCCCTCGTGGTTCAGTGGTAAGGAATCTGCCTGCCAATGCAGGAAATGTGAATTAGATCCCCGAGTCAGGAAGATCCCTGGAGAAGGAAATAGCAACCCACTCCAGTATTCTTGCCTGCAAAATCCCATGGGCAGACAAGGCTGGTGGGTTCCAACCATGGGGTCACAAAAGAGTCGGACACAATTTATTGACTAAGCAACAACCTAGTTCTTGTGTGTGTTGTGGGGGTGGTGTGTTCTTCATCTATCTTATCTCAGTTCAGTTCAGTTGCTCAGTCAAGTCCAACTCTTTGTGACTTCATGGACTGCACATGGCAGGCTTCCCTATCACCAACTCCCAGAGCTTGCTCAAACTCATGTCCATCGAGTTAGTGATGCCATCCAACACCTCATCCTCTGTCATCCCCTTCTCCACCCACCTTCAATCTTTCCCAGCATCAGGGTCTTTTCAAATGAGTCAATTCTTCACATCAGGTGGCCAAAGCATTGGAGTTTCAGCTTCAGCATCAAGTCCTTCCAATGAATAGTCAGGACTGATTTCCTTTAGGATGGGCTGGTTGGATCTCTTTGTAGTCCAACAGACTCTCAAGACTCTTCTCCAACACCGTAGTTCAAAAGCATCTATTCTTTGGTGCTCAGCTTTCTTTATAGTCCAACTCTCACATCCATACATGACTACTGGAAAACCATAGCTTTGACTAGATGAATGTTCGTTGGCAAAGTAACGTCTCTGCTTTTTAATATGCTGTCTAGGTTGGTCATAACTTTCCTTCCAAGGAGCAAGCGTCTTTTAATTTCATGGCTGCAGTCACCATCTGCAGTGATTCTGGAGCCCCCAAAAATAAAGTCTGACACTGTTTCCATTGTTTCCCCATCTATTTGTCATGAAGTGATGAGACCGGATGCCATGATCTTACTTTTCTGAATGTTGAGTTTTAAGCCAACTTTTTCATTCTCCTCTTTCACTTTCATCAAGAGGCTCTTTAGATCCCCTTTGCTTTCTTCCATAAGGGTGGTGTCATCTGCATATCTGAGGTTATTGATATTTCTCCTGGCAATCTTGATTCCAGCTTGCGCTTCATCCAGCCCAGTGTTTCTCATGATGTACTCTGCATATAAGTTAAATAAGCAGTGTGACAATATATAGCCTTGATGTACTCCTTTCCCTATTTGGAACCAGTCTATTGTTCCATGTGCAGTTCTAACTGTTGCTTCCTGACCTGTATACAAATTTCTCAAGAGGCAGGTCAGGTGGTCTGGTATTCCCATCTCTTTCAGAATTTTCCACAGTGTTTTTGTGATCCACACAGTCAAAGGCTTTGGCATAGTCAATAAAGGAGAAGTAGAACTCTCCTGGAACTCTCTTGCTTTTTCTATGATCCAACAGATGTTGGCAATTTGACCTCTGGTTCCTCTGCCTTTTCCAAATCGAGCTTGAACATCTGGAAATTCATGGTTCACATACTGTTGAAGCCTGGCTTGGAGAATTTTGAGCATTACTTTACTTGAATGTGAGATAAGTGCAATTGTACGGTTGTTTGAGCATTCTTTGGCATTGCCTTTCTTTGGGATTGGGATTAAAACTGACCTTTTCCAGTCCTGTGGCCACTGCTAAGTTTTCCAAATTTGATGACATACTGAGTGCAGCACTTTCAGAGCATCATCTCTTAGGATTTGAAATAGCTCAACTGGAATTCCATTACCTCCACTAGCTTTGTTCGCAGTAATGTTTCCTAAGACCCACTTGACTTCACACTCCAGGATCACACCATCATGATTATCTGGGTCATGAAGATCTTTTTTGTATAGTTCTTTTGTGTATTCTTGCCACCTCTTCTTAATATCTTCTCTTCTGTTAGGTCCATACCATTTCTGTCTTTTATTGAGCCCATTTTTGCATGAAATGTTCCCTTGGTATCTCTAATTTTCTTGAAGAAATCTCTAATCTTTCCCATTCTGTTGTTTTCCTCTATTTCTTTGCACTGATCCCTGAGGAAGACTTTCTTATCTCTCCTTGCTGTTCTTTGGAACTCTGCATTCAAACGGGAATATCTTTCCTTTTCTCCTTTGCCTTTTGCTTCTCTTCTTTTCTCAGCTATTTGTAAGGCCTCCTCAGACAACAATTTTGCATTTTTGCATTTCTTTTTCTTGGGGATCTTAATCCCTGCCTCCTGCACAATGTCATGAACCTCCATTCATAGTTCTTCATGCACTCTGTCTATCAGATCTAGTCCCTTAAATCTATTACTCACTTCAACTGTATAATCATAAGGGATTTGATTTAGGTCATACCTGAATGGTCTAGTGGTTTTCCCTACTTTCTTCAATTTCAGTCTGAATTTGGCAATAAGGAGTTCATGATCTGAGCCACAGTCACCTCCCAGTCTTGTTTTTCCTGACTGTATAGAGCTTCTCCATCTTTGGCTGCAAAGAATATAATCAATCTGATTTCAGTGTTGACCACCTGGTGATGTCCATGTGTAGAGTCTTCTCTTGTGTTGTTGAAAGAGGGTGTTTGCTGTGACTGGTACATTCTCTTGGCAAAACTCTATGAGCTTTTGCCCTGCTTCATTCTGTACTACAAGGCCAAATTTGCTGTTACTCCAGGTATTTCTTGACTTCCTACTTTGCATTCCAGTCCCCTATAATGAAAAGGATATCTTTTTTGGGTGTTAGTTCTAGAAGGTCTTGCAGAACCATTCAACTTAAGCTACTTTAGCATTACTGGTCGGGGCATAGACTTGGATTACTGTAATATTGGATGGTTTGCCTTGGAAATGAACAGAGATCATTCTGTCGTTTTTGAGATTGCATCTAAGTACTGAATTTTGGACTCTTTTGTTGACTATGATGGCTACTCCATTTCTTCTAAGGGATTCTTGCCCACAGTAATAGATATAATGGTCATCTGACTTAAATTCACCCATTCCAGCCCATTTTAGTTCGCTGATTCCTAAAATGTTGACATTCACTCTTGCCACCACCTGTTTGACCACTTACAATTTGCCTTGATTCATGGACCTGACATTCCAGGTTCCTATGCAATATTGCTCTTTACAGCATCAGACTTTAGTTCTGTCACCAGTCATATCCACAACTAGGTGTTGTTTTTGCTTTGGCTCCATCTCTTCAGTCTTTCTGGAGTTATTTCTCCACTGATCTCCAGTAGCATATCTATCTTTTCTGCTATTAGACAATTTTATCACGGCATAATGGAAAGACACCTCTCCAAATTTACTCTCCATTCCTAGATGCCCATGGACAACTGAACTTTCTGAAAGACCCAAGAATTGTTTTAACTAAATGTCTCCAAAGTCTTAGTGAAGGGTGAACACTGTCCCCTGACTCTACTGGGGGGTAAACATGAAGCAAAGGAGAAAAGAGATTTATTCACAGACAGGTGGAGGCCACTGCACACTGCTGTGTTCCTTCACACATCTCCTTCTTGTCAAAGCCAAGTTTTTATGAATGTTAACTTGAAGAGCTGGTGACAGTTGAACCAGATAGGTACTCTTACGCATCTGATAGGAGAGTAGATTGTTTAAGCCTTTCTAAAAATTCACTATCTCCCAATAGCTACCAAGAGCTTTTTAAAGGCCAAGGACTTTGATCTACTTTTGGAAATACATTCTAAGGAAATCAGCATAATGTACTCAAAAACAAAGCACACAGGTGCTCACAGCAACATTGCTGAATCTAGATGGGAAATGATCTGATAGTTTAGCAATAAGGTAAGCACATAAATGGTAGTTAATCCATGGACAGAGTATTCTAATGCTTTTAAGAATGATGTTGGTTCTATTGAAAAACACAAAGTCTGAATAAAAGGAAACAAAAACTGTGTTCTTGGATTAGAAGTATCAGTAAAGATGTCAATTCTCTCCATCTTATTCTATAAGCTAAATGTCATCCCAATCCAAGTCACAAAAAAAAAGGATTTTGTTTGTCCATTGTGTTGGGAAGGTAGAAATTTAACATAATGACTCCATAGTCATAATCTGGAAAATTAATCCATGTGCAACTAGCAAGGAAATACTATTTTTAAGGATTCCCTGATAGCTCAGTTGGTAAAGAATCAACCTGCAATGCAGAAGACTCCAGTTTGACTGCTGGGTCGGGAAGATCCACTGGAGAAGGAATAGGCTACCCACTCCAGTATTCGTGGGTTTCCCATGTGGCTCAGCTGGTAAAGAATTCACCTGCAATGCGGGAGAGTTGGGTTCGATCCCTGGGTTGGGAAGGTCCCCTGGAGAAGGGAAAGGTTACCCACTCCACTATTCTGGCCTGGAGAATTCCATGGACTGTATAGTCCATGGGATCGCAAAGAGTCGCACACGGCTGAGCGACTTTCACTTTCACTTTCAGTCAGGATACCCTAGACTTCCTCATTATGAAAATATTACCGATAACATTTGAAACCAGAAAGCTCATATGTAGCTGGTGAGAACGTAATAGTTTAACATTTTTGTAGGGCAATTTGTCCTTCTCCTTCAATATTTTAAATACAAATCCTCTCGTTAGCAAAGAATTTCCACTCTAGGAATTAATCCTACATAAATACTCACACTTCTGTACACAAATATATGTGTAAATATGTTCAATGCTGCATTGTTTATAATAGCAAAAAAATGGAAACCACCAAAAACCCACCAAAAAGAATTTGGTTAAGAATGAGATATCCATAGAATGGGATAGCTTGTAGCAGTTTAAAAGAATGAGATTGATTTGAATGCAGTAATGTAAAAGATTCAGTGATATAATAAGCGCAAAAGTCATGTTGAAAAACTATATGAATAATATGAATAATCTTTTATATATCAATGAATGTAAAAATAACATCTAGAAGGAAATATAAAATTTTTAAAGGGGGAGGGGCCTACAGGAAGTGAGGGCATGAGGTAGACGAGAAGGAAGTTGTTTATTTTTCATTTCATATCTTTCAAGGTTCTTTTGGCAATTAATAGATACTACTGTTTAAGTCACAAACTAATAAACAGTTGACATTTTAAAAGTTAAAACTTAAGCATTTTTATTGTTTATTAAGATTCATCTAGAGAATCAATCAGAGCAATAATTGGTCAAGAAGCAAGAATTAGCATTGGACATGGAACAACAGACTGGTTCCAAATTGGGAGAGGAGTATATCAAGGCTGTATATTGTCACCCTGTTTATTTAACTTATACTCAGAGTACATCATGCGAAATGCTGGGCTGGATGAAGCACAAGCTGGAATCAAGATTGCCAGGAGAAATATCAATAACCTCAGATATGCAGATGATACCGCTCTTACGGCAGAAAGCAATGGGGAATTAAAGAGCCTCTTGATGAAAGTGAAAGAGGAGAGTGAAAAAGTTGGCTTAAAACTCAACATTCAGAAAACTAAGATCATGGCATCCAGTCTCATCACATGGCAAATAGATGGGGAAACAGTGACAGACTTTATTTTGGGGGAGTTCCAAAATCACTGCAGATGGTGACTGCAGCCATGAAATTACAAGACGTTTGCTCCTTAGAAGAAAAGTTATGACCAACCTAGACAGCATATTAGAAAGCAGAGACATTACTTTGCCAACAAATGTCTGTCTAGTCAAAGCCATGGTTTCTCCAGTAGTCATGTATGGATGTGGGAGTTGGACCATAAAGAAAGCTGAGCACCGAAGAATACATGCTTTTGAACTGTGGTGTTGAAGAAGCGTCTTGAGCGTCTGTTGGACTACAAAGAGATCCAACCAGTCCATCCTAAAGGAAATCAGTCCTGAATATTCATTGGAAGGACTGATGCTGAAGCTGAAACTCCAGTGCTTTGGCCACCTGATGTGAAGAACTGACTCATTTGAAAAGACCCTGATGCTGGGAAAGATTGAAGGTGGGTGGAGAAGGGGACGACAGAGGATGAGATGGTTGGATAGCATCACTAACTCGATGGACATGAGTTTGAGCAAGCTCTGGGAGTTGGTGATGGACAGGGAAGCCTGGTGTGCTACAGTCCATGGGGTCGCAAAGAGTCGGACACAACTGAGCGACTGAACTGAACTGACTGAAAAGAAAAATCGGATTACATAATTATATAAAGAGTACTCTCTCACCTATTTTAAAAGTTATATCTAAATATACACATAAAAAATGTTGGCAGGAAACACATCAAATGGTATTGGTAATTACTTCTAGTGATAAGGTTATAATCAATTTTTACTTGATTCTCTCATTTTTTTATTTTTCAAATTTTCCAAAATTAATTATGCACATAACAAGAAAAAATGTAATGATCAATTCAGAATTTGCTAAGCAAATAATTACTTATCCTATTTTAGACCAGGAATCAGGAGAGAAAGTGTTGGATATAATCCCTTCCTTTGGACAATTTACAGTTTCACAGATGAATGGGAACATATAGTTAAAAACCATTAGTCTTTAACATGTGATTACATGTAATGTACAGCATATGGTAATAATTAATGATACTGTATTGTATATTTGAAAGTTGCTAAGAAAGTAGATCTTAAATTTTTTTTTTTGCCCATGCCTTGAGACATGCAGGATCTTTGTTCCCCAAGCAGGAATCAGATCTATGCCCCCTTGCAATAGAAGTATGGAGCCCTAACCATTGGACTGCCAGGGAAGTCCCAAGAGCAGATCTCAAAAATTCTCATCACAAGAAAAACAATTTCTGTAACTGTATGAAGATGAATGTTATTAGACTTACTGTGGTGATCATTTTGCAATACATACAAATATTGAATCATTATGTTATACACCTGATGCTAATATAATGTTATACATCAATTATAACACAGTAAAAACATAATAAAATAAATAAACCATTAGATATCAAGATAAAACAACAAACAGCCAAGTGCTAACCTGTTTCTTACCAAATGCCAAAATGTATGGAAGAGGTGTTCTGAACAATGGAACGACAAAAAGGGAAGATGCAATGCTAGTCACAGTTATTATCATCTTTCTAATCAGGCAGCTAGAACAGCCTTGGGAAATAATATGATAGTTCTCGTCCATAGACAGAGTCAGAACTATACATGCTTGATTCTGGGTTTTGAGAGGTCCACTTCTTCAATATAATGCCTTCACCATGCACTGACACGTGAAATTTTAGTAGTGAATGTTTATCCCTTTATTTCATAGTCTACCCTCTTGAAAAGAAAATACACCAAGAAGTGGCAACATTTTATACAGGAGGGCACTCTTCCAGCTTCCTTGTGCCAACGACAGACATCACCAATCAATCTCAGCACTTTCCTTCCATCTAAGAATCTTCCACATGACACTTCAAGCAGCCACCAACAATTGAACAAATTTGGGATGTGAATGGAAAGATATTTGTCATTTCTTAATATTTCAGATCTGCATTTGAATGAGTTGAGAACTATACAAAGCTCTGTCACATCCGTGATGTCATTCAAGCGGGTGTTATTTTCTTTTCCTTCATGCTAACACAGAAGACTTAGGAGTTTCTGCAAACCATTCATGGACACATTACGAATAAGAAGCGGGTTCCAGATTCTAATGTGGAGGCTAGTTCTTGTTCCAAGCCCACTGCTCTTTGTGAAAGGACTCCTCTCTTATGCAGCGACATGAAAGAGTTGATCTTACCCTCTTCTGAAGTCAGGGAAGGGGAGAGTTTGAGGACCCTGAGGAGCACTGAGGATAGGAAAGGGCATCACCAAAGAGAAGCAGGATGTCAGAGCCCAGGGGCTGTGGACCTAAGGCATACCATAAGTCTGCCAAAGCCAGCACTCACGTTCCCTACTACCACTGGTATCTAACTAGGCTTCCATCAAGAATCCCAGCAAGGGCAAGGACAGCAGCCACCACACAAAAGCCCAACAGAGATGGAACTGCACAGATGAGTCCCTATGCCTCAAGGTGATGAAAGGATGTGGGCTGTTTTCCCTCATTTGGTCTGGAGTCCAGGCAGCCCTCTTCTGCTTTCCAGGCTCTGAAGGATCAAAGCCAGCCAAACAGGTACTCCCCAAGTCCTTCCCAAGTTCTAAACACTCAGCAGAAAAATCACAATCAACAACCATTTTCTCCATTGTTGCTTCAAACAGGGCTCACAGATCTGCCAGGGCTGCTCCATGGGCTGAAGTTCCACTCATCTGGCTCCATCTGGAGGCACCTTAATGTTAACTTCTGAAAGCAAGGACTTCCCTTTTCAGTGTGAGAGAGAGACAGACAGCGACAGAGACAGAGAGTATGTATATTTACCAAGTATACCCATCAACTCTCCCTCCAATCCAATCCAATATTAAACATGCAACAGTCCTAAAAGTGTTTTAAAACACCAAAATCAGAATAGTGTCTTGCATTTGAGGTTAACATACAAATTTTTGACTTTAAAAGGTGGGATTTTCACAACAAACATGTGTTGCTATAGAGACGGTATAAGCCTACATAAACTTCAGGCGTTCATATTCATAGAAACTCCTGGAGCAGGACCAAATGTTGGCCCTAACATTCCTGTTCTTGCCAACTTCCAAATAGTGCACAAATTATGCCCAAAAAAAATGGATGTGACTAATACAAGCTTAGAACATTTTTTTTTTAATTTTACCTTGAGGGCAATATTTGTTGATATAGGAGCTGGGTGTGTAAATCATATTTCCCCCTTCCATAAATCCATCTGTTTTATTTACACTTCCTAAAAGACCTGCATGCACATTTCTTCCATGAATTGTACAAATGCTAGTAATCATGTATCATTTCAATCTGTGCCCCAGTTCTATTTTAACACCGTGTCTCTTCCTTTTTGTTTGTGATCCATTAAGCACATACTAGAGGCAAAACAGTCAAGACTTAACTCTTCTGGTCCCAATTACATACTCCAGGGCTGCAGAACTGTCAACCAGCTTTGCATAGCTGACACCTCCAAGGTCTGCAAGCCCAGGGTAAATCCTATTACAAGCTCAGGGATGTCAAATTGGTTTCTGCCACTGACCATCTTTCCCGTGACCCCTTCCCCAACCCTCCAGGCCCCAATCCCAAATCCCTCATTTCTCCCACACCGGGGTCAACCTGTGTGACAACTGGGCTGTGCCCTGAATCTACTCTCTCCTGTGCTGGAAACTCACTGCTAATTACTATAGTCACACTTCTTAATTCAACAAGCGCCAGGCGGCTGCCTGCCATCTCCCCAGTGGGCTGGGTCACCAGCTATCTCATGCAGGTCACTAAGTCGGCATTTATTTCTGATAGGAAATGGTATTACAAGGTGGCTGTTCCAACATGAATGATAATCAACAATAATTAAAAGTGATACACCCATTCTGACTCATATGATAGTGTTTAAAAAAAAATCCAACAAGGGTGATGGATGGAGTAGAAAGAGAAAAAACTGTCTAGCCAAGACAGATAAATTTTCCATCTCAACTTCAAATTTCCAGAAAAAGAGTGTGTGCCTTTGTTTACTTTAATTCACACAGAAGTGTGTCCACATTGTGACTGCAGTGAAAAGTAGCAAATTTGAATTTAAAATAAAATGAATTGAATTTAAAATAAAGGACATAGTTCATCGTGTTAGTCACTTCATTGTGTCCGACTCCTTATTACCCCACAGTCTATAGCCTGCCAAGCTCCTCTCTCCATGGAATTCTCCAGGCAAGAATACCGGAGCGGGTTGCTATTCCCTTTTCCAGGAGATCTTCCTGACCCAGGGATCAAACCTGGGTCTCCTGGATTGCAGGCAGATTCTGACCATCTAAGCCACCAAGGAAGCCCTAAAATAAAGGGAGGAAATGCTTACTCGCAAAGGTCAAACCACTTCACCTTGACACCCAGACAGCAGTACATCCAGCATCAGATCACACAAAACCTCCCCTCTGCCCATGGAGGCCATCGTGGCTGTTCCAGGGCCACTGCCAACTTCCAATCTCAGAAACCTGAGAAATCAACTATAACCAACCCTCTGGCTTCCAGAAGTGGTTTAACCTGAGCTATAGAAATTGACTGCTGCCCACCCAGGTTCTCAGCCCACACCTGGATTCCTCTCTAGACCACTGGCAGTCCAAACAGACACTACAAATTCCAAAATCTTGTAGGCAAACAGATGCTGGAAGCATCCTCCCCCAGCCACCTCCATGCTTTAGTCACAGATCACTTGCCCCCAGATCAAGATTCCATGGAGCTTTCTTTTAACCATGATGGAGATTATCCGTAATAGTCACCCTTCTCACCACCACCACCGTCCCCCTTCTGCTGCCCTCATCTTAAATCAGTTTCCCAGAATCAGATCTTGAGTCTGTGATTCACTTGCCAGTAATATATCAATGAAGTGCTTTCAGGAGGAATCAAGAAGGGAGTGGGGGAAGCAGGAGAAAAACAGGGAAAGAGCTGAGTACGGGTGTGATTCCAAGCCTCCGCCTCACCCTGATTGCAAGGGGCATTCTAGAGCACACATTGTCTCACACTGAGGCAAGGAGCTGGCCCTTCTGACTGCCATGAGGTCAGTCATTTGCTGCCTGTCACCTCAGGGCAGAAGGGAAACCCCCAGACGTGTCTGGCTCTTGTGCTGGGATTTAAGCAACACCAGTGGTCCGAGGACATCTTGTGAAGAAGGCCATTGGTGCCAGCCTGGAAGCAAAGTGAAGGGAGACTGGGTGGTGGGCTCTAAGAACCAGTATAGGATCTGAGGAAGCTCTGGCAGTGCCTATAATGACCCTATGGAAGTGAGCACTGGCAGGTTTTTTTGTTGTTGTTGTTGTTTTTGCCACAGCCCTCAACTTGCAGAATCCTACTTCCTCAACCAGGGATCGAACATGCATCCCCTGCATTTGAAGCAGAGTCCTGACCATTGGACTGCCATGGAAGTGTCTCACACCAGTGGTATTTTAACATTAATTTCTGAAAGCAATTCTTAACATGAAAATCTTTGAAAACCAGGTATGAATTGGCAGAGAGAAAATAATCACATCCCGGATTGCACCTACTCTACCGGAAAACACCAAAATGTAAAGTCTACTTCTCTGATATAATACCTGGACTGGGAAGTAAGAATGTGGGACCCAGACACTCTGTACATTAAAATGTTATGCTTTGAAGCAGCTACGGAAATGTAAAGTGCCATTCTATTCTCCTTCCTGCATGACCGCCATCCAAGCATGATTATCCAACTCCCCCAGGCTGGCAGACTTGTAAAAGGCTTCCTCCTGTGCCCAAGACCTCCTCCTGCCTTCTGACCACCCAGCCTCCTGCCCCTCATTTTACCTACTTTGGCCATTTCAGGGAAGACTGAGAAATGGAAGGGGAGAATTTCAAAGAAGCCCTCATGCTCCCCACAAATGCTTCAGAGCATTGGCCCAGCTCTGACTGATAGATAGTGCCTGGACATGCTGTCAGATGGAGAAGAGAGTGATGCTCCATTAGTGATGCCTGACACTGGTGCCGGATGAGGCAGTAAAGGCACATCGTGGAGGATAGCTGCTCTAGAACCTTATCTACTCTTGAGAGTACATCTGCCTGTCCAATACCTATCTTCCTCATTTCACATAAATTGTTTTCACTAAAGGAAAAAGGGAAGAAATGGGGAAGAATGCTTACCACTTTCAGTATAAAATTTGGAATCAAACAGTGTATCAAAGGAGTTGAGTGGGGTCTTCCCTGGCAGCTCAGTGGTAAAGAATCTGCCTGCCAATGCAGGAAACACGGGTTCCATCCTTGATCCGGGAAGATCCCATATACTGCAGAACAATGAAGTCTGTGCCCCACAACTACTGAGCCCATGTGCCACAACTACTGAAACCCACATTCCCTAGAGCTGTGCTCCACAATAAGAGAAGCCCGTACACTGCAACTACAGAGAGCTCCCACTCACCACAACTAGAGAAAAGCCTGTGCAACAACAAAGACCCAGCACAGCCAGAAATAAATAATAAATAAATAAAATCTTTTTTAAAAGAGTAGGGGGTATCATCTGTCCTAAAGAAATGAACTATTTCAAGAAGAATATAGCACATACAGAGAAGTTCTTGAGACACACATAATAAATGATGAGATAAAAATAACTTTACGAGTGTCAACGTCTATGAACTTCAGGTCATCAAGAGCCCACTCATGTGATGGATATGAACAGGGTTCTTAATGCTTGGGATATGTAATGAGAAGACTGTTCTAAAGGTAAAGAAGGAGATGGGATTTGAGCCAAGTCCTGTGTAAGTTAAATTTGGATGGAGGAAGAAGGGGTTTTCACTCAGCAGGAAGAACTAGAGAGAAGAAGCCATATTCTGGGCATGCTCACCAAGCCCTTGAGGGTTCTAGAGTACAGAAGGCAGTTTCTCCCACACAGATACAAAGCCATGCTTCCTGGCCTGCCCACACCGCAGGCGGCTGCCTCAGGAGGCCCTTCACTCTTGGAGCTGCTCTCAAAGAACAGCGGGGCTCAAGGTGCTCACCATCAGTGAAGGCAGAGGACAGCATCTCAACCCAGCTCAGGGGCCCCCCTTGTGCTGCCCATCCCGGTCCCAGGAACTCCAGCCAACACGTGTCTTCTTGCCAAAACCCCAACCTATGAAAACAGCCAGTGATGAGGGAAAGGCAGCAAGGCTTCCCCCCTCCCATCTGAAAAAGAGATGTGGAAACAGCTCTTTCCTAGAAGACAACAAATCACCACCACAAATACCCACTGGCCACCTCTCTCCCACTTCCTGATTTATTTTCCAGCAGCTGGCCCCATATCTAACAAAATCTGACCAACAGTCAGCATCCCAATCAGCCCCAGGACCTGACTGCTTCAGATCCTCCCTCCTGCCTCCCCCCAGCCCCCATCCGCTCCCAGCCCCACCCCTGCATGAGCTGTGAGCAGAATACAGAAGCGCAAGCCAGGGAGTGAGTGTACAAACTTGGATCAAGGCCCCCGTCCCCTCCCAGTTCCCCAGCTTGCACCCCTGCCCTCTTCCTGCAGAAGCAAGCCCTCCTCCCCTCACACAGCCAAGCCAAATACTTAGGCACCAGTTCAGCTTTCCAGAAGCTGACGATCAGCTCCATGCTGAGACTTGTTCTAAAAAAGCAGAGAGGGGGTAGAGAAAGAGATGTAGGAACAGAGAGGGAGAAGGAAGGCTATTGGCTCCTTGTCACTTGGCAATGAACCCACCAAAGCAAAGTTTACAAGTTTTAGAGGCTTTGGAGTGGGAGAGGGGAGCCCTTTATCCGTGCCGATTTTAAGAACAACTTTTCATCCTATTCACTTTGTGTGCACTGGGGGCGATTTTGTTGCTCTAAGAACAAGAAACCAATGAGTGATACCTCCTCCCAAATTGCCCCCAGTCTCCTCAGGAATGGGACTTTTTTCAAGAGGAGTGTCTCTCTGACACTGTGGATTAATAACAATAACAACTCACAATTGTGAGGAGCTTTTAACTTTTCAAAGTGCGCCTCCATCCATCATCCCACTTTATCCTGCTGACAGCCTGGTGATGCAGGTGGAGCTGGGATTATCAGGGCTGGCCTTCAATATAAGCAAAGCAGATTAGGTGCTCAATAGGTCCGGGGGCCCAGGAAGGGACCGACGGCCTCAGAGTCCCTCCCAAAAAATTACACCTAACAGCCCTTCTCACAAAGACAGCTAGCTCTTCCATGTCACAGCGTAGACAAGGCTTAAGAAGCAAGTAGACTGTGGAAAGATAACCCATCAATCAATCAGTGTGTGATGTGGGGCAAAACCACAGGTGGGCTTTTCTGAGAACCATTTTTAACAGGGGAAGGGAATGGGATACCCAAAAGAAATGGAGGAAAACACCTTATGTCACCCCTAAGATTATTAACCCTGCTTTATTGTTTAAGCTTTTTTTAAGAATATGTTTCCATTTATTTATTTATTCTCTTTTTGGCTGTGCGACCTGCAGGATTCTAGTTTCCTGACCAGGGATTGAACTAGAGCCCCCTGAAGTGAAAGCACAGAGTCTTAATTACTGGACTGCCAGGAAAGTCCTAACTCTGTTTGATCGGTGAGTAGAAAAAAAGAGGTCAAGTCACTCACTCATTCATTCCTTCCTTGATTCAAACACCTTCTTAGTAAGCTCCTGTTGTGCCAACCAAGCCTGGTGGCACAAGATGAAGATATAGACCCTGCCCTGGAACTCACAGGAGGGCAAAGAAGACAACTTGAGTATCAGGATGGGGTTTTGAGGTATTCCACCACTTCTGTTTTCCTCTGCCCTCACTCTGGGTATCAGAGATGGCCTTCTAATTCACTGTCTACAACCCAGAATGAAAAATGTAACTGATTTCAGAATAGATATTTTAAACACATGCGTGCCTCTGTGCGTCAGTGGCTCAGTCATGGCCAACTCTTTGTGACCCCACAGACTGTGGACCGCCAGGCTCCTCTGTCCATGGGATTTGTCAGGCAAGAATACTGGAGTGGGTTACCATTTCCTTCTCTAAGGGATCTTCCCAACCCAGGGATTGAACCTGTGTCTCCTATGTCTCCTGCACTGGCAGGTGGATTTTTCACCCACTGAGCCATCAGGAAAGCCCATTTTAAACATACAGCAGAGATTTTTTTAAGAGAGACAGACAGAAATAAAACTCTAAAATGTTGATTTTCATATCAGGAGCCAACTTCTGGAAGTTTCAGAGTGTGGAGTCAGAGTCACTCATTGTACAGTGGGGAAGAAGACACACTAGTGAAGTTTTCATTGCAATCAGAAGGAGCACTCATCCTACCAGCTCTTCAGAGCAGAAGACTCCTTGGCTATCTGATCACATTAATTCATCAGGACACTAACACTGGGCTGTGAGGGGCCTGGGTAGGATAGATGCCTGAGCCCTGTAATTCTAACCACCTGTCACTCAGCCACAGGACGACTCCTTAGCTGCTTCTCTCCTCGAATGCAGAGGAAAACACAATTTGAGTACCTACAAATAATTTTGTTGTTGTTGTCTTTGTTTTTCAAAAATGCCCTCGGTATTATTGATTTCAAATGAGATTAGAATTTATTGGTGGACTATTTTTCAGCTTAGTCACCTTTTTTATTGTGATAAAAAGCACATATCATAAAATTTAACATCTTAACCATTTTTAGGTATACAATTCAGTAGTGTTAAGTATATTTATTAATACATTGTTGTAAAACAGGTCTCCAGAACCTTTTCATCTTACAGAACTGAAGCTCTATACCCATTAAACAATGACCCCTCTTTGCCCCCTCCCACCTTCCCCTGGTAATTACCATTCTACTCTCCATATCTATGAATTTGATTACTTTACCTACTTTCATAAAAGTGGAGTCATACCATATTTGCCCTTCTGTCACTGGTTTATTTTATTTAGAATAACATCCTCAAGGTTCATTGTGTTGAAGCATGTGACGATTTCCTTTGTTTTGAAGGCTGCATAGTAGTCCATTGAAGATATAAACCTCATTCTCTTTATCCATTCATTCATCAGCGGACACTTGGGTTGCTTCTATTTCTTGGCTATTGTGAAAAATGCTGCTGTGAACATAGGTGTGCAAATACCTCTTCAGCAGATCTAAAATTATTTTGGCTATATACCAAAATATATAGGAGTAGAATTGCTATATACCAAAATATACAGGAGTAGAATTGCTGATAGTTGTAGTTTTCATTTTTTTGAAGAACTACCATAATATTTTCCATAGCAGTTGTACTATTTCATAGTTTCATCAATAGTACACAAGGATTCCAAATTCACATACCTGCAGCTTGTTATTTTCTAGGGTTTTTTATTGGAGTATAACTGCTTTACAATATTGTGTTAGTTTCTGCTGTACAGCTAAGTGAATCAGACATATATAAATATATACACATATAATCCCTCCCTCATGTACCCCCCACCCACCCACCGTCCATCCCATCCAGGTCATCACAGAGCACCAAGCTGGTCTCCCTGCGCTATACTGCAGGTTCCCACTAGCTATCTATTTTAGTAGTCATCCTAATGAGTCTGAGATGATATCTATTGTGGTTTTGAGTTGCATCTATCTGGTGATCAGTGATGTTGAGCACCTTTTCATATGCTTTTTTGGCCATTTGCTGATCGGTAACCATTTTAAAAGGCATTGATTTTTGAAGTCCTGAAATTTCACTTCCTTGTTCTTGGGCAGGTCCCAGTTGCCATCATTCAAGCAAGGATGTTCCGGTGAAAAAGGGACAATTTCTGTCTTTTTCCTTTAAGATATGACTAAAGCAGAGCTTCTCAACCTCAGCACTATTGACATTTTGGACCAGGTTAACTCTTTGCTGTGGGGAATGTCCTGTGCATCATGGGATGCTTAGCAGCATCTCAGGCCTTCGGATGCCAATAGCATTTCTTACTCCACTTGTAACAACCAGAAATAAACCCAGAGAGTCCCTGGTGGTTCAGATGGTAATGAATCTGCCTGCAATGCAGGAGACCTGGGTTCAATCCCTGGGTCAAGAAGATCCCCTGGAGAAGGGAATGGCAACCTACTCCAGTATTCTTGCCTGGAGAATCCCGTGGACAGAGGAGCCTGGTGGGCTACAGTCCAGGAAGTCACAAAGAGCTGGACACAACTAGGCAACTAACTTTCACTTTCAATGCCAAGTATCTCCACAGAGGGGGAGGGAGAGAGCATGCAAACTTGCCCCAGGCTGAGAACTGCTGGATTTGAATTTGAAACTTAGCATGCTTAAAGCTGGCAAACACCATGTTTTTAAGCTATTGAATCAACATTAGAAATTTTGGAAATACTACCTAAAAATTTAGATCTCCAGCTTCTCTTGAGAAAGCAAGACATCTTGCCTGCATTGCCCCATGGTGATAATCAGCTGGATTTAGTAGCTACTGCCCCACCCAAGTTTGAGTTTGTGGCCTCAACACAGCCCATAAAACAAAACCTATTTGAATGTAAGATAAAGCTGCCTCCAGTTTTTCAAGTGAAATCATTCTGATTTGCCTGACTTCTCCTACAAGTAAAACATAAAATCCCAGACTGCCTAATTGAAACATGTTAAACTAATTCTCTTGCTGTCTCTGTATCTTTCCCCGCAAGCCCCTGCCTGCCTACACACACACACACACACACACACACACACACACACACACACGTACACACACACACACACAAAAGGAAGCATATGTTGAGAGACAAAAAACCTTGGATTGGAAGTCTAGAGTCAGAAGAACAGGATTTGAATCCGCAATTGGAGGAATATTCATTGAATGCAAGTTTTCATATTCAATCCCAGATCTCATTTGCACCGCAGCTTAATTATCTAACCCAACTCCTCGATTTTCTAATTGAACAGGTAAGCTCCAAGAGGTGTTTGAGCTCTAAACATCTATGATCCACACATGGTGGTCACATTCAATAAAACACTGCAACTCTGAAATAACTGAGGCTGGGAACAGAGGAAGAAGAAGAGAAGAAACTACAGAATCCTTTTAAAGAAATGTATTTTTTTTTTCATGTTTATGCACTTTTGCACACCGGGCTATAACAGACACTGATGGGTGTGGTACACCTGGGGATGTACCACCCACCTCCCCCTGCAAGGAAGAGCTTCTGCCCAGAATGGAGACTGCACCCTTCCAGGTCTGCCTCAGCTGCAGGGCAGCCTTGGCCAGTAGACCACGTCTGGGGAGTGGTCGGATAGGTGTATATATAGGTATACATAGCCTGGTCAGGATATATATAAAGACCTGAGGCAGGATACCCCTGGGCAACACTTGCCCCCAAACTCTCCACTCTCTTGGCCAAAACTTCTTCAGAGCTACATCACAGTTCAGCTTCTTCCTCTGCTCAGTCCTGCTTCCTGCACCTTCCCTTAATAGGAATTGAACCCCAATAATATCACCTCAAACCTTGTTTCAGCTTCTGCTTCTGGGGAGCACACATTGCTAGAGAACCACACACATATGTGTGTGTGTGTGAGATCTTTGTTCAGAGAGACACTTTTGCCCAACTTGACCTGGAAGTAAATCCTGATTAGCCTGTAGTACCAAGTAGTCAGTTCATGAGCCCATTCACCCCACTACTGACTGATTTAGGAAGGGAGTATGATCCACTCTTGGCCAATGAGTTGACACACAAAGTCTGCTGAGAAGTCTCTAGAAGAATTTCCTCAGTAATAATTTTCTTCTACTAAAAAGAGCTGGATAGGAACTATGGTTGTGTCCATTTCAATGCCACAACTCTGCAGTCATCTTGGTACCAGAAAAAGGTCCCAAGCTCATGGAGAAGGGAAAAATGGAAAGAATGTGAGACCTTGGTGATGTTTCTGAAGTGCTGGTTTTGGAACCCTGTGTCAGGTCTTCTTGTTATGTGAGATGACAAATTATTCATTTTGTTTATTATTTAAACCATTCTGACCTGGGCTTTCTATAACTTGCAGTCCAAAGCATCCTATCCAATGTACAGGCAATCAAGTATAGCCTAGTAGAGATTCTTGTAGGGTCTTTTTCTGCTGAACACCTAAAAAATTTAAATACATGCCAATTTTTTGGTATGTGAGGTCATAAAGGTTTGTCATCAAAACTAACGTAAACATGCTTTTGAAATTCCATTTTGCTTGTAGTATCTTAGAATTTGCCAATTTCACCCCATACGTGCTAATTATAATAGATGGTCAAAGTATTTCAAATTTAAGGTAATGGCCTTGTAATTAAGGCTACCTAGAGCAATACCCAGCTTCCCAGGTGGCGCTAGTGGTAAAGAACCCACCTGCCAATGCAGGAGACACAAGAGATGAGGGTTCAATCCCTAGGTGGGGGACGATCCCCTGGAGGAGGGCATGGCAACCCACTCCAGTATTCTTGCCTGGAGAATTCCATGGACGGAGGAGCCTGGTGGGCTACGGTCCAAAGGGTCACAAAGTTGGACATGACTGAAGTGACTTAGCATGCACAGTACAATACTGCTGAGTCTTTGGATATACGTTAATGCCCTGGAAGTCTATTGGGATTTTGTGGTAGCTCTTATCCCCTTCAGATCTCCAGAGGGCCATCTCTGGGCATAGAGTCACAATTCACTGACCAATTTCCTAATTATTCCATGGAAAGAACCTCTTCTACAAACACTGAGTAGCTCACCCCTGAGAGAGACACTGTCTCTGCTATATTTTACAAACATAGAACTTGTTCATGACAAGCCATTAAACTACCTGCAGGCTAACAGAAAGCCAAACTCTAAATGGAAAGAAATGCAAATTTCTGCATGAGGGCAGGTGTGCAGGTCAGAGAGTCAGTTCACTTATGATCTGGCTGGGTCAATAGAAATCCTGCTCTCTGACTGGACATGGACAATCTGTCTTTGGTCTATACCAGCTTGCAATTTCTAGCATTTGGGCTCAGAGACTATTCCTATGCCAATTCCCTTTGGCAGGAAAGACACCTTCTGGCATCGTCATTGCTATTCCCAATCCTTTACCCCTGCCAAGCTCCTCATGTTTTATCTATTTTTATTTGAATTGGTGATCAAGGGATTAACCCAGCTTATACAAATTCCATCTTCCAAAAGCGATTATGGTGTAGCTGCAATTGTGATATTTCACTCTCCAAATGAATCGAATTGGATTTTAATGACAGTAGACTCCATTAAGCAACACCTGATTGGGTTATTTCCTGGAAATTTTATCTTCATTGTTTTCTCCATTTGTGTTACCAAAAAAAAACTCAGCAGGAGAGCTATCAAGGGCTGTTGCCAAGCTATATTGGATCATCCTTGAAATCATGGTCACATTTTCTTCTGTTTCTAACAAAGTCAGATGTCCCTGTAGTCATCATTTATTCCACCGGACACCCGCAACACGGTGTCAACTTCTACTGAAAAGGGGGAAAAATGTAAATAGTTTTTTGATATGTTACTTAATAGTAGTGAGGGACTGTAATTCTTCACAAGAAGCTCTCATAGGGGATTATAATTTATATGTAATTTGCTATATTTATTAGAATTTATTTTTAAAAAATTACTTCTAAGGCATTTTTCTCCTTAGAGAAAGCCAAATTGATTTTGTATTTTTTTTTATCTAACCTGAATTAAGTCTAAGTTAAACTGAAGAGCAACACAATTACTCTGTGAATCAGAAGGCAGATGTCTAATTTTTCCTCTGACACAGTTAGGCTTTAAGCAGTTGACATCCTCTCTGTAACGGAGTTTATTTAAGATCTTGACAGAGTCCAACAGTACAAGTCCCTGAGGGGAGGGTGTGTTTGCCTTGTCCCCACTGTAATTCTAGGCCTGCCGTAATAATAGGTGATTAATTCAGACTTGTCGGCAGAATGAAGAGATGAATGTCTGAGAATAACTGAGGAGTGTCCGGGCTATGAATCAAGTTCCCTGATGGTGAGTTCAGCCAATCTGCCATCCATTTTCCCCAGCACTCAGTGCCTGTGGTCAGAAGGGAGAATGGTGAAACCATCCCACATAAAGAGTCAAATGCATGTAAGAGAGGATGGGAGAGGTGAGACTCTAAAAGAAACAGCAGCTTAACCTTTTGCATCCTTATTCT
Source organism: Cervus canadensis (assembly GCF_019320065.1). Lineage (NCBI taxonomy): Eukaryota > Metazoa > Chordata > Mammalia > Artiodactyla > Cervidae > Cervus > Cervus canadensis. The sequence goes on along the minus strand of NC_057390.1, from coordinate 60,457,849 downwards.
AATCTAAATCCCCTGATTTTGATTCTCCTTCTCCAAATAAAATTTTTGTAAAATGAGATCTTGAACTGAAAATGAAATTAGCACTTTCAATTAACCAGAATTTTAAAATTCTTCCTGAAGAAATAGCACAACTACAAATGAATCAGGAGAGCGAAAAGGTTTCCACCACCACCATCTATGCCCAGAGGCAATAGTAGGGGCTATGTCCCTAGGTAGCAGATTTGAACCAATCCAATGCTAATCTGTACTTCTAAAAATGTATTTATTGAGCACCTACTGTTCATAATACCGTTTACATACTACAGAACACAGAAAACATAGGCTGCAGACTTACACTACTTGCAATTTAGCTGAGAAGATAAGATACTTGTGAAAATAGCTGTAAAGCACCACAATGACTGATTCAACAAGGCAAAGCATAAAAACAGACAACTTAAAGGGCAGAAAATAAGTGCTACACTTTAGAAGACTGCATTATAAATTTCCCTCTTACTAAAGAGAGCAAACCAAAACACAAAATATGTTCAAGAGAAGCCTAAATAATCAATTATATTTTTAATGAGCAGCTGCAAAATTAATCATAAAAAATGCTAACTTAAAGGTATTAGCCATGAAAAGATAGATTCGAAAACTTCTTACAGAGGAGAGATTTTTGACCCAAAGCTGGTAAGTATTAAAGAATGTATTGTTTGCTTTTTATGTTAAGTATCTGTTCATGTATTACTTTTATAGCTTAAATAAATATTTTAAAAATATTTACGAACAAAGCCTAATTTAGTTTTCTAATTGCCTCCTGAAGTCTATTTGGGATCCTCTCTCAACATTCTTCATGTTAATAGGGCACATTAAACTGCATTTGGACAAATGTTGAGAATGGAATATTTGAATAATAACCTTCTTATGTTTTGATAAGTACTCATTCACATACATAAGACAAAGCATTACAAGTTGGAATATAAATGAATTCTGACACATCAAAAGCATTTTCTTTCCTCTGATATTTTATCTGTTTGTGGTCTGGATTTTGAAATACAGGAGAATGTTATCATGAATTCCCAATATAATTATGTGTTTCTAGAAAAGAAACGTCATTATCTGATAGTACAAATGGCTTTGGTATGATATCCAATGCCATTTCCCCCACTTTGTTCTCGTAAGTCATTCTAATTGAACATTTGGAGGAGACTCAGGCCCTGTCCACACAAGCAAAATCAGAAATGGCATTAAAGCTATGATAGAACATCCTACTAAAAGATTACTTCCACAGGATAATTAAATCAAAAGCCAGACTTAAAGGTGAGGGAGAAATACTAATCTCATACTCTTCTACCAAAAAGAAAATGACATCACCCCAAAATACAAGGGTCTTTTTTTTTCGTTTACAAGATATAGAACAATGAAAAAAAAAAAAGGATCAGGGCTCATGTCCTAATCTTCTTGAGTTCACTCCAGGTGGAAAACAGGCCTAGGGAACTCAGAATATGGCAACATATCAGGTTAATACCAATTCACTCTTTCAACTATAAGATTAATACATGCACACCGGGCAAAATGTGACATATATAAAAATATCCCTGGGCACTGACTTTGTTTAAATAAGTATTCTACTTGGCTACTTACTAACCTCCTAAACAGAGTTTGTGGAATGTTTTATATCTACTTGCATCCATTCTGGCTTTCACCGGGGGTACAAACAGCTGGAAAACAGGTGCCTCAGAAAGTTGCCATCTGCCCAGGCCTGTGACCAGCATACAAATGCATCCCTCTTTGAGCTGTAGGTTCAGGAACAGTAAAAGGATATTTTCCCATACCTGTTCCCTCCTTCCTGAACAGAAACTTCCCTCTCTTGGAGAAGAGCCGTTAGCAGAGCTCCCAGCAAAGGCCAGTCAAAAAGTGAGTGGAAATGATTCCTGTAACAGTAATGTAACAGTAATGTAATAGTCCTTACACTTCTCTCTCCACCACAGTTCATAGGGACTCCTAGACCGAGTGTACTAATGGAAATCCATGCCCTCTTGTCACTTTCATGGTGAGATCTACTCAGAGCACCCTCACCCACATGGGTTCTAAAACACCAGTATAATAAAATTCCACATCCTCTTGGAAGATTGTGATCCACACAGAGTTAAGCAAACCAGTCCAAACAGGACAATTTATAAGCAATGACAGTGGGACAATGAAAGATTAAACTTAAATGATGCAATCCATACAATTATGTATCACAAGGTCATACTAGGGCCACCTCAGGAACAAATAGGGCATCCTATTCCTAGTTGATTTGAAGATCTATTATCAGAGAACTAGACGTTGGAATCAATGTCTGTACACACATACACATACACATGGTGATAATGGCTGAAAGACCTGGAATTTATCCCAAGGGGAAGAGACTCTAGAATCTATGTCCAGTTTTGAGTCACAGATTCTGTGGAAGAAACACAACAGAGAACCAAGGTTAGCAGTTTACTGTCCACCCCAAGAGGACTCAAGCAAAGCTTTCTCAATAAAGTTTTTGTAGTGAAAAGAAAGAGGTGACAATGGAAGAGCCAGATGAACTAATATAAGTGAAAACAGCAATTGCTGAATTAAAAAAGGAAAGACCCGACTACTTACTACCTACAAGAGACTCTCTTCAACTTTAAGGATACACATAGACTCAATGAGATGGAAAAAGGTATTCCACGCAAATGAAAATGAGAGAGTAGGGGAAACTATTCTATCAGACAAAATAGACCTTGGAAAAAAACTGTAACAAGAGACAAAGAGGGTCACCATGTAGTGATAAAGGGGTCAATTCATCCAAAAGATATAACAGTCATTTGTGTGTGTGGGTGTGTATCTGCAACCATGAGAGTACCTAAATATATTAAACAAATGCTAACAGATCTAAAGCAAGAAATGGACAACAATACAATAGTGGGAAACTTCAATATCCAATGTTCAACAATGGATAGATCATACAGACAGAAAATCAATAAGAAGGAAACTTTGGGATTACACTACACTTTAGACTAAATAGACCTAACAGACATATATAGAACATTCCAACTAATAACAACAGACTATACATATTCTTCTCAAGCACACACAAAATATTCTCCAGGATAGATTATATGATACAAAGCAAATCTTAGCAAATTTAAGAAGACTGAAATCATACCAAGTATCTTTTGACCTCAGGGGTATGAAACTAGAAATCAACACCAGAAAAGTAAAGTTAGAAAATTCAGAAATATGTAGAAACTAAACAGCACACTCTTAAACAACAAATGGGTCAAATAAGAAGTCAAAAGGGAAATCAAAAAATATGTTGAAATAATAAAAAATGGAAACACAATATACCAAAACTTAGGGAAACAGAGAAAGCAGTTCTAAGAAGAAAGTTCATAGAAATAAATGCCTGCATTTAGGAAAAAACAAAGACATCAAATAAACAATGTAACTATACATCTCAAGGAACTAGAAGAAAGAAGAACAAACTAAGCTCAAATATAGTAGAAGGAAGGAAAATTTAAAAGATTAGAACAGAAATGAATAAAATAGAGACCAGAAAGCAATAGAAAAGTTCAATGAAATAAGAACTGGTTTTTGAAAATATAAACAAAATTGACAAACTTTTAGCTATGCTGACGAAGGATAAAAGAGAAAAGATTTAAATAAACAAAATCAGAAATGAAAGAGGAGACATTACAACTGGTACTACAGAAATACATAAGATAATAAGAGACTATTATGAACATTTATAGGCCATCAAACTGGATAACCTAGAAGAAATAGATACATGCCCTCAAAACATACCACCTAACCAGACTAAATGATAAAGAAACAGAAAATCTTAATAGACCAATAGTAAGGAAGGAGACTGAATCAGAACAGAAAAATCTTCCAACAAAGATAATCCCAGGTCCAGAGGATTTCCCTGGTGAGTTCCAGCAAATATTTAAAGAAGAATAAATGCTAATCTTTCTGAAACTCTCCCAAAAGGTTAAAGACGAAAGAACACTCTCAAACTCATTTACTAAGGCAAGCATTACTCTGATACTGAGCCCAGATAAAACACTATTAGAAAACTATTTTTAAAAAGATGTCCTTTTCATTATAGAGGACTGGAATGCAAAAGTAGGAAGTCAAGAAACACCTGGAGTAACAGGAAAATGTGGCTTTGGAGTACAGGATGAAGCAGGGCAAAGGCTTATAGAGTTTTGCCAAGAGAATGCACTGGTCATAGCAAACACCTCTTCCAACAACACAAGAGAAGACTCTACACATGGACATCACCAGATGTTAAACACCAAAATCAGATTGATTATATTCTTTGCAGCCAAAGATGGAGAAGCTCCATACCATCAGCAGAAACAAGACCAGGAGCTGACTGTGACTCAGATCATGAACTCCTTATTACCAATTTCAGACTGAAATTGAAGAAAGTAGGGAAAACCACTAGACCATTCAGGTATGGCCTAAATCAAATCCCTTGCGATTATACAGTGGAAATGAGAAATAGATTTAAGGGACTAGAACTGATAGACAGACTGCCTGATGAACTAGGGAGGTTTGTGACATTGTGCAGGAGGCAGGGATCAAGACCATCCCCAAGAAAAAGAAATGCAAAAAAGCAAAATTGCTGTCTGAGGAGGGCTTACAAATAGCTGTGAAAAGAAGAGAAGCGAAAAGCAAACGAGAAAAGGAAAGATATACCCATTTTAATGCAGAGTTCCAGAGAATAGCAAGGAGAGATAAGAAAGCCTTCCTCAGCGATCAGTGCAAAGAAATAGAGGAAAACAACAGAATGGGAAAGACTAGAGATTTCTTCAAGAAAACGAGAGATACCAAGGGAACATTTTATGCAAAGATGGGCTCAATAATGGACAGAAATGGTATGGACCTAACAGAAGAGAAGATATTAAGAAGAGGTGGCAAGAATACACAGGAGAACTATACAAAAAATATCTTCATGACCCAGATAATCATGATGGTGTGATCACTCACCTGGAGTGAGCCAGACATCCTGGAATGTGAAGTCAAGTGGGTCTTAGGAAGCATCACTATGAACAAAGCTAATGGAGGTGATGGAATTCCAGTTGAGCTATTTCAACTCCTAAAAGATGATGTTCTGAAAGTGCTACACTCAATATGTCAGCAAATTTGGAAAACTCAGCAGGGGCCATAGGACTGGAAAAGATCGGTCTTCATTCCAATCCTTAAGAAAGGCAATGCCAAGGAATGCTCAAACTACCGCACAATTGCACTCATCTCACACACTAGTAAAGTAATGCTCAAAATTCTCCAAGCCAGGCTTCAACAATACATGAACTGTGAACTTCCAGATGTTCAAGCTGGTTTTAGAAAAGGCAGAGGAACCAGAGATCAAATTGCCAACATCCACTGGATCATCGAAAAAGCAAGAGAGTTCCAGAAAAACATCTACTTCTCCTTTATTGACTATGCCAAAGCCTTTGACTATGTAGACCACAATAAACTGTAGAAAATTCTGAAAGAGATGGGAATATTAGACCACCTGACCTGCCTCTTGAGAAATCTGTATGCAGGTCAGGAAGCAACAGTTAGAACTGGACATGGAACAACAGACTGGTTCCAAGAGGGGAAAGGAGTACATCAAGGCTGTATATTGTCACCCTGCTTATTTAATTTATATGCAGAGTACATCATGAGGAACACTGGGCTGGATGAAGCACAAACTGGAATCAAGATTGCTGGGAGAAATATCCATAACCTCAGATATGCAGATGACACCACCCTTATGGCAGAAAGTGAAGAACTAAAGAGCCTCTTGAAGAAAGTGAAAGAGGAGAGTGAAAAAGTTGGCTTAAAGCTCAACATTCAGAAAACTAAGATCATGACATCCGGTCCCGTCACTTCATGGCAAATAGATAGGGAAACAGTGGCAGACTTTATTTTGGGGGGCTCCAAAATCAATGCAGATGGTGACTGCAGCCATGAAATTAAAAGACGCTTACTCCTTGGCAGGAAAGTTATGATCAGCCTAGACAGCACATTAAAAAGCAGAGACATTACTTTGCCAACAAAGGTCCATCTAGTCAAAGCTATGGTTTTTCCAGTGGTCATGTATGGATGTGAGAGTTGGACTATAAAGAAAGCTGAGCACCGAAGAATTGATGTTTTTGAACTGTGGTGTTGGAGAAGAGTCTTGAGAGTCTGTTGGACTGCAAGGAGATCCAACCAGTCCATCCTAAAGGAGATCAGTCCTGAGTGTTCATTGGAAGGACTGGTGTTGAAGCTGAAACTCCAATACTTTGGCCACCTCATGAGCAGAGCTGACTAATTTGAAACGACCCTGAGGCTGGGAAAGATTGAAGGCAGGAGGAGAAGGGGACGACAGAGGATGAGATGGTTGGATGGCATCACTGACTCAATGGACATGCATTTGAGCAAACTCCGGGAGTTGGTGATGGACAGGGAGGCCTGGCGTTTTGCAGTCCATTGGGTTGCAAAGAGTCAGACACAACTGAGCAACTGAACTGAATTCTATGTCTTAAATAATACATTGGAACTGCATGTGTCTGGAACAGACCCAAAGAAGCATACCAAAGGCTTTGAGTCCTGGCCAGGCCCCAGACTAATTCCTAAGTGTTGTATGTACAGGGAAGACCCAAAAAGCACAGTCCAATTTGGACTGATAGAAATTCACTACCCACAGAACATGGGCCAGAACTCTCAGTTTGAACATAATGGGGCTGATTGCCCACTAATATAAACAAAAGTAATCAACTCCAGAGGACTCAGAGTCCTGCAACATAATATACAAAATATCTAGGATACAATCCAAAATTGCTTGACATTATAAAAGTAGGAAAATCTGACCAGTTCTTAAGGGAAAAGACAAACAATAGATGCCAGCCCAACTTGATTCAGGCGCTGGAATTATCAGATAATGACTTTCAAATAGCTACTATAACTATGCTCTGTAACCAAACTGTAAAGATAAATGTTATGGAAATGAATAAAAAAATAGACATTCTCAGCAGAAAAGCAAGATATTTTTATTAAAACAAACTAAGTAGAAATTTTAGATCTGAAAACACAATATATGAAGCAAAAAAATTCACTGGATGGACTTAATAGCAGAATAGAGATGACATAGGAAAGAGTTAGTGGACTTTTAGAAACATTAGTAGAAATTTTCTAGTCTGGAGAACAGAGAAGAAACAAGGGAAAAATGAACAACATCTCAGGACCATGCCTAAAAATCAAAAAGTCCAACATTCTCTACAGTAGAGAAAGTATGGTACGAAAGGAAAGGAAAAAAAGATTGATGCAGGAAAAAATTGGTAATATATTATGGCTGAAATGCTTCCAAATTTGGTGAAACACATAAACTTACAAATTCGAGAAGCTCAGATGAATCCCTAATGTGTTAAACTCAAAGGAAAAACATAATCAACAACATACTCAAACTGCTGGAAAGAAGAAACAGAAAAGAACTTGAAAGCAACCAGAGGAAAATCAACAGATTACATTTAGGAAACAAATGACTGAAGATTTCTCTCTAGAAGCCGTGGAGGCTAGAAAACAGTGGACAACATCTTCAAAGTTTTAAAAGACTTGTCAGAAACACAGAAGACTGAAGAGAAGGGGTATCAGAAAATTCTTAGAACTACACAAATAAAAGAAAAGCTTACGTTTACTTATAAAAGTAAATATAACAGACTTTTTTCTCTTAAATTCATTAAAATATTTTTGTCTATTGACTGCAAAAATTATAACATTGCCTCTGTATCCCCTGCATTGGCAGGTAGATTCTTTACTACTGCACCACCTGAGAAGACCCAGTTTGCAGTGTATGTAGATAACAATACACGTGATAACTGTAACATTAAGGTAAGAGGGTAAAGGGAACAAAAACAAAGAAGACGAACATAAAAAATAAGAAAATGATGGAACTTTCCTGGTGGCACAGTGGATAAGAATCCTGCCTGCCAATGCAGAGGACATGGGTTCAGTCTCTAGTCCAGGAAGATTCCACGTGCTGAAGTGCAGCTAAGCCCATGTGCTACAACTACTGAGCCTCTGCTCTAGTGCTGGAGAGTCAAAACTGCTGGGCCCACACGCTGCAGCTACTGAAGCCCAAGCCCCTAGAGCCCATTCTCCACAACCAGAGAAGCCACCACAATAAGCCCGAGCACCACAATGAAGACTAGCCCCCACTCACCACAACTAGAGAAAGCCCACAGGCAGCAACAAAGACCCAGGGCAACCAAAAAAAAATTTTAACACTTATATACAAATTATTTTAAAAGTCTACATAAAAAAGAAAATAATGATAATTAAACTAGTCATTTAAAACATAAATGGTTTAAACACACCAATAAAGATAAAGATTGTCAGATTAGATTTTTTTAAAGACCCAGAGGAATCGGGTGGAGAGGGAGATGGGAGGGGGGAATCGGGATGGGGAATACATGTAAATCCATGGCTGATTCATGTCAGTGTATGACAAAAACCACTACAATATTTTAAAGTAATTAGCCTCCAACTAATAAAAATAAATGAAAAAAAAATTACAGACCCCACTATATGCTGTATAACAAAAATTTATTTAAATATAATTATATAAATGTGTTAAAGTTAAAATGATGGCACAATATATACCATGAAACTATTAATTTTTAAAAATCTGGAATGATTATATTAATATCAGAAAAAGTAGACTTCAAAACAAGGATATTCACCAAAGATAAAGAAGCATGACATAATGATATAGGGTCAGTTTTCTAACAACACATAATAATTCTAAATGTGTATGTACCTGGCAACAGAGCAACAAAATACATGTAGCAAACACTGATAGGATTAAAAGAAGTCCATAAAAGATACTTGGATAGCAGATAAGCAGATAAAAGTGTGTTCAACATCATGAAACATTAGAGACATGCAAAGATACTATACACCTATTAGAATGCTCCTCTCCCCCATAAGTACTAGCAAGGATTTGGAGCCATGGAATCTTCACACATTTCTGGCAGGAACATAAAAATGGTACAACCAGTTTGGAAAATAATTTGGTGGTTAGTTACTTATAAAATTAAACATGTACTTGCTCAGAAATTCCATTTCTAGGTGTCTATCCTAGAAAATGAACACTTAAGGTCACACAAAAATTTGTACATGAATGTTTATAGAAGCTTTACTCATAATTACCCAAAACTATAAGCAACCCAAATACCCTATAGCTTGTATATCCAAACTGTGGTATATCCATATGTAGACCACTATGCAACAATAAAAAGGAACAAACTATTAATGAATCTCAAGTGCATTATGCTAAATGAAAGAAATGAGACTCAAAGGCAACTTTCTATATGATTACATTTAGATTCAGACATTCTGGAAAAGGTGAAACTGTAGAGTCAAAGAACAGACCTCCAGTTGCCAGGTGTGAGACAAGAGTGACTTCAAAAGCACAGCATGAGGGGGGAAGGAGTGACAGGACCATATCCTGATTGTAACAGTGGTTATATGGCTGCGAATTTGTCAAAACTCATTGAACTGAATACCAAAAAGAGTGAATTTTATTATATGAAAATTTTGTTTAAAAAACTGTGTTATCAGAGTCTATCAGAGTCTGAAGTCCAAGGACAACAAACCAATTAAAACAGAACCTTTGAAGGCGGGACACAGGCATCCATAGTTTTAAAAACTCCCCAAGTGATTCAAATGTACAATAAATAGGGAGAAACACTGTACTCAAGAGCCAAGTCACTGGGAAAGACCCTGATGCTGGGAAAGATTGAGGGCAGGAGGAGAAGGGGGCAACAGAGGATGAGATGGTTGAAAGGCATCACCGACTCAGTGGACATGAGTTCAAGAAAACTCCAGGAGATAGTTTAGTTCAATTCAGTTCAGTCACTCAGTCATGTCTGACTCTCTGCAACCCCATAGACTGCAGCACGCCAGGCCTCCCTGTCCATCACCAACTCCCAGTGTCCACTGAGTCGGTGATGCCATCCAACCACCTCATCCTCTGTCGTCCCCTTCTCCTCCTGCTTTCAATCTTTCCCAGCATCAGGGTCTTTTCAAATGAGTCAGTTCTTTGCATCAGGAGGCCAAAGGATTGGAGTTTCAGCTTTAGCATCAGTCCTTCCGATGAATACTCAGGACTGATTTCCTTTAGGATGGACTGGTTGGATCTCCTTGTTGTCCAAGAGACTCTCAAGATTCTTCTCCAACACCAAGGGCAGGGAAGCCTGGCATGCTACAGTAGTCCATGGGGTTGTGAAGAGTTGGACACTACTTAGCCACTGAACAACAATTGTATTCAAAGCGTGGGCCCCAGATGTAGCATCAGCATCACCTGGGATCATGTTGGAAATGCAAATTCTTAGAAGCCAGGCCAACCCTATTGAATGAAAAACTCTGGGAGTGGGGCACTGCAGGCTGTGGTTTAACAAGCCTTCCAGGTAGTTCTGATTCTTGCTTCAGAATGAGATTGACATCTCTGTTTCCTGCAATGTGATGAGAATCCCCTCTGGGTGACCTCAGTCCTGACAAGGCTCGCTGGAACCCTTGATCCCCTACCTGCAGGGCTGGTCCCGTCTCAGTGTCCAGTCTAAGCCTAAACTTAGACACAAGAAACTCAAGAGTCCAACATGGTGGACCCTCACCAGCACTCCTATTGTAGCTCTGATCTTGATCCTCAGCTCCTAGTTTATATTTTGTTCATGCTGCCTGCACCCTCTCTAGGTGCTATGAATTCTCTCTAGAACAAGAGCCTTACCTAGGTTTTCCAGCCCAATGACTAGAAGCCTATTTTGAGACTCAGTCCAGCAATTAGAGGTTCTGGAGCATGCAAAACAGGCTCCAAAACTGATGGCAACAAACGACAGATATCTGCCTGGACTTCCAGGTGCACTCTGCTGCTACATGTTATCCACCCGTCAAGACCCCCATGCCATTTATTTTAAGTTACTATCAGGCCATCAGTTTTGCCTAAAGACACTTCTCACAAACAAGTACATTCAAGTCAAACATCCTTAAGTCAGATCAGCAGCAAGAGTAATTACCTTTTAAACCTACATTTCCTTTATTCCTCCCAGTTTTTTGTTTAAAAAAATCACCAGGAACTTCAGATGTTATGATAAATTCAAAAAGATGCAAGTCGACATAACTCACTGTTGATGAATTATCCACTATCAAAGGAAGGGAGAATGCCCAGACCATTCCTGTTCCTGTCATAAATTATGTTGAGTTCTTAAGTCTGACAGGAAAGAGATAGAAGGGAAGGGAGGGGAAAGGAGAGGAGAGGAATGGGATGCAGACTGAAACTGATACAGATCAGCTAACATTGGGACGGTGTCAATATCTGCAAAATAAACACCATTCCTTACAATAGTCATTTAACAGCATGTTAAACATCTCCTGGCCCCTCAACAATCAAAACTGATTTAACACAGTCAGATGGTTCTATTTGGCAGGGAAGAATAAAGAAATTTATTTTGGGGAATGAATAATAACTCAAGACTAGATCCCCTGGAGAAGGAAATGGCTATCCACTCCAGTCTTCTTGCCTGGAGAATCCCAGGGACAGAGGATCCTGGTGGGCTACAGTCCGTGGGGTCCCAAAGAGTCGGATGTGACTGAGCGACTTACACACACATGTTCTTTTCTTTTTACTCTCATTGCCACTAGCCTAGTCCAGACCCATAACTCTACCCACTTGAAGAAGGTCACAGCAGTCCGTGGATGGTGTCCGTGTTCTCTCTAGTTCTAATCCATCATCCTCTACCCTAGGACAATCTTCTAAAAGGCAGTTGGAATTGAGTTACTCTTCTGCCAATTATCATGTGATGCTCCCAGTTCAAGGCCCTCAACAATAAGATTCCAGGGACTTCCCTGGTGGTCCAGTGGCTAAGACTCTGTGCTCCCAAAGCAGGGGGCCTGGGTTTAATCCCTGGTCAAGGAACTAGATCCTGCATGCCACAACTAAGACCCAATGAAGTCAAATAAATAAATAAAATTTTTTAAATATTAAAAAAACAGTAAAATTCTAACCAATCTCACACCATACTACTCTTCTTCTTCAGCAACACCCAGCTCCAATCATCTGGCTTTTCTTCACAGGGGTTAGAACAGCTTCTCCCAACCTCCTCCAACCCTTCCCCATTCCCCCACACAAGCATTTTCCCCAGTAAATCTCATGAATTTGTCTAATTCCATTTTGGTGTCTGCTTTTCAGATCATCTCACATAATGCAGAGAGTGAAAATTAGAGCAAAAAGTTTTTGGACAAGTTTGTAAATTCATCCTAGACTGTGAAAAGTTGAAAAGCACCTCCCCAAATGAAATTTTCCCATAAAACACTCCAAGATTCTCAAGTTGCCCAAAATCTAGCTAAATTTTCCCATTGATCACAACAGTCCCCCAATTTACAGATGGAAGTACCAAGCCTCGAGAGCTTAAATAAGTTGCTGAAGATTGTTAAGTGATGAAATCAGAGCTCTTGATCCGAAGTCCTAGTGCTTCTTTAACTACACTTTAATTGAAATCCAGGGAAATTGAAATGTCATAAGTGTTGTAAATAGCATATCACCATCTAATGAAAGGTTGTTATAAATCATCACCATCATCCTCATTTCTCCTTGAGGATCTCTGCAATAAAGCAAAAGTTTGGGCAAATCTGTCACAATGAATATGGAAGACAGCATAATGGTCCCCCAAAGATGTCTATATCCCAAGTCCTAAAATTATGTTGAACCTGTACCTATGGAACTTTACACAGCAGGGGACTGCCAATATGACTAAGGATCCAGATTATCCCAGCGGGCTCAGTGTAGTCACAAGAATTTTTATAAGAGGAAAGCAGTAGCATTAGAGTCAGAGAAGATGTGACAACAGAAGCGGAGGTCAGAGAATCGGAGAGGTTTGAGGATGCTGTTCTGCCAGCCTTGAAGATGGAAGGAGGCTACAGGCCAATTCATGCAGGCTGTTTCTAGAAGCTTGAAACAGCTAGGAAATAGCTTCTTCCCTAGATCTTCCAGAAGGAATCAGGCCAACTGACAACTTGATCTTAGATCTCTGATCTCCAGAACTGTCAACACCTTGATTTTAGGACATCTGACTTTCTTGACTGTAAGAGAGAAATTTGTGTTGTGCTAAGCCACCAAGTTTGCAACCGTTTGTTACAGCTGCAATAGGAACCTAATACACTGAATACTCTAGACACTCGCTACTGTAGCAGTCATCCAAAACACACACACATACACCGTTACAGATTATACATATCATCACCTCCCCAAGCCCCAGGTCTTACTGTAGTCTCTGCCTGGACTTGGAGCCTCATGGCCCTTGCAGGTAGGATCTCTCTGAAGATCTCCTTCCAGTCCTCAGTTCTGTGGCTCTGATTCACTTATCAGTGGACCTGTGCATTTTTAAGCAATTAAGAGAAAAAAATAACAGATTTCCAGTTAAACCTGGAAATGCCACAGAGGGTCCTGATATGCAAGATGTGATGTGCATATCAAGACCTGGAAATAGCACAACTTCCTTAAAAATAAATACAAAAGTGAACACGAACTTTCTTCAAGGGAGCTTGCAAGGAAGGTTTATATAAATCATTCACAAGATCTTTCTGAGATGACTATTTAGAAATCCTCAAAAAGAAAAAAAAAAAAACATCCCTGGCCTATTTTGAAGCCACACCCCTGCCTTTGGGGAGCTTGGGGACTTCAAGTATGCCAGGACTTGTGTCTGGAGCATCCTTGGAACTTAATGAGGAGGGCAGAGACACCCGCACATGATATCCTGGATACAGTAACCATCTTTGACAACTGTAGACATAACAGAAACTAAGGGACAGCTGACAAAATTCCAAGGATATTTCACAGGACCCAGCTTGAAGACCTCAATGACAATATAGTATCTATTTACAGGATCACAGGAGTTAGTCGCAATAGTTCTGAGAAACTATTAGCCTCAGCCAACCATCCACCGCCCTCTTTCCAGCGCCTGGTTCCCAGTAACATCTGCATGTGCAGTGCAGATCATTGTTAAGAAAAGGAGAAAATAGCTTCAGGATAGCCCTGGCAATCTCTACCTTGGGATCTAAACCCATAATTCTTCCTGAGACGAAATCAGAAAATCTGTTGCTTTATGCAAGTAAACGAATGAATTAATAAACTGCCTGAGTGTAGGATGCTTAATACCTTTTGGAAAATTAATGTTTAAACTCCTTATTACATCTTCAGTTGGTGATCAGTTTTAAATCAGAAATATAGACAACTGAATATTTATTAGAAGGACTGATGCTGAAGATCTAATACTTTGGCTCTGATACCAAGAGCCAACTCATTGGAAAAAACCCTAATGTTGGGAAAGATTGAGGGCAGGAGGAGAAGGGGGTGATGGAGGATGAGATGGTTGGATAGCATCATTGACTCAATGGACATGGGTTTGAGCAAACTCCGGGAGTTGGTGATGGACAGAGAAACCTGGAGTCCTCGGGGTCGCAGAGTCGGCAGGACTGAACAAGTGAACAACCAACAGCAGCAAGAGAACTGGGAGGGAGAACTGGGCAAACTGTGTGTATATAGTCAGTGCTAACTTGTAGCTTCCAAAGATCCTTTTCCACAGCTAAAGGAAAACAAAATTGTTTATGAAAGCTCTGGAAGAGAAATTACTTGGTGGGCAAAGGTACAAAGTATTCAGACAAACCATATTGCGCCATATTTAGAGCTTCATAGAGATTTGATATCCTCTTTTTAAAAAGCCATAGGGAGGGGGCTTCCCTGGGACTCAGTGGTAAAGAATCCTCCTGCCAATGAAGGAGACAGGGGTTTGATCCCTGATCTGGGAAGATTCCACATGCAGCTTAGCCCGAGCACCACAACTATTCAGCCTGTGCTCCAGAGCCTGAGAGCTGCAACTACTGAAGCCCTCAAGCCCTAGAGCCCATGCTCCACAACAAGAGAAGCCACTGCAATGAGAAGCCCATGCTCCGGAACTAGACACTAACCCCAACTCACTGCAACTAGAGAAAAGCCTGCGAAGCCAGCGAAGACCCAGCACAGCCAAAGATACCTCCAAAACTACAGGGAAGGGCTTCCCTGGTGGTCCAGAGGTGAAGAATTTGCATAGCTATGCAGGGGACTGGGGTTCAACCCCTGGTCAGGGACTAAGATCCCACATACCTCAGAACGACTAAGTCCGTGCCCAGCAGTTACTAAGCCTGCATGCTCTGGAGCCCACGTGCCCCAACGAGAGAGTCTGCGCGCCACAACAAAAGATCCCAAGTGATGCAATGAAAATCCTGAGTGCCATAACTAAGACCCGGTGCAGCCACATAAACAAATAAATATATGAATATATATATATATATATACATTTTTTTAAAACTATTTTTAAAAAATATATAGGGAATTGCTTGGTGACCCAGTGGTTAGGACTCTGAAGTCTCAGTGCCAAGGGCCCAGGTTCGATCCCTGGTCAGGGAACTAAAATCTCACAAGCAGTGTGGTGCAGCCAAAAAAATAAAAATTAAAAATTAATTAATTTTAAACTATAGTCCCCACAGTCACAGTATCAGAGAATCATAAAGGATAAAACTTACAGACTACACAAGCTCTTTAACTTTTTAGGTCAAAGATATTAAATAAAATTAAAACATACACTACAAATGGGGGAAATACTTGCAACATATTTGACAAGCAATAGGTTAATGTCCTTACCATACAAAGACCTGTTTACTCAATAAGAAAAAGAAACACCACTCTAAAATTAAGTAAAAGACACAAAGCAGAGGAACGTATGATAAATATATGAGTATGTAAGTAATTGTCAACTTTATTAATCAGGAAGTACAAATTAAAGCAATAAGCTTTTCCCATCAAATAAGGCTTTTAAAACGAGCAGAGATTTTCTCACATGCTACTGGTAAAAATATAATTTAACACAATGTTTTTCAAAAAAATTCAGGAAATACACTAAAACCCTTAAAATATGCATTTCTATATACTCAATAATCACTTCTAACATTAATAATCTCATAGAGTTAATAATATATGAATATGATCTAAGGAAATAATTAGAGATGTAGTCAAATACATGGACAGTATTTTTAATGGTGAAAAATTGGAAAGTAAATATCCAAAAAGATGTAAATATCCTAAAAGATGATGCTGTGGAAGTGCTGCACTCAATATGTCAGCAAATTTGGAAAACTCAGCAGTGGCCACAGGACTGGAAAAGGTCAGTTTTCATCCCAATCCTTAAGAAAGGTAATGCCAAAGAATGCTCAAACTACTGCTCAAATGCACTCATCTCACATGCTAGCAAAGTAATGCTCAAAATTCTCCAAGCCAGACTTCAACAATACGTGAACTGTGAACTTCCAGATGTTCAAGCTGGTTTTAGAAAAAGCAGAAGAACCAGAGATCAAATTGCCAACATCCATTGGATCATCGAAAAAGCAAGAGAGCTCCAGAAAAACATCTATTTCTGCTTTATTGACTATGCCAAAGCCTTTGACTGTGTGGATCACAATAAACTGTGGAAAATTCTTCAAGAGATGGGTATACCAGATCACCTGACCTGCCTCCTGAGAAACCTGTATGCAGGTGAGGAAGCAACAGTTAGAACTGGACATGGAACAACAGACTGGTTCCAAATAGGGAAAGCAGTATGTCAAGGATATATATTGTCACCCTGCTTATTTAACTTATATGCAGAGTACATCATAAGAAACGCTGGGCTGGAAGAAGCACAAGCTGGAATCAAGATTGCCGGGAGAAATATCAGTAACCTCAGATATGCAGATGACACCACCCTTATGGCAGAAAGTGAAGAACTAAGGAGCCTCTTGAAGAAAGTGAAAGAGGAGATTGAAAAAGTTGGCTTAAAGCTCAACATTCAGAAAACTAAGATCATGGCATCCAGTCCCATCATTTCATGGCAAATAGATGGCGAAACAGTGGCTGACTTTATTTTTTGGGGGGCTCCAAAATCACTGCAGATGGTGATTTCAGCCATGAAATTAAAAGACACTTACTCCTTGGAAGGAAAGTTATGACCAACCTAGATAGCATATTAAAAAGCAGAGACATTACTTTGCCAACAAAGTTCTGTCTAGTCAAGGCTATGGTTTTTCCAGTAGTCATGTATGGATGTGAGAGTTGGACTCTAAAGAAAGCTGAGCGCTGAAGAACTGATGCTTTTGAACTGTGGTGTTGGAGAAGACTCTTGAGAGTCCCTTGGACTGCAAGAAGATCCAACAAGTCCATCCTAAAAGAGATCAGTTCTGAGTGTTCATTGGAAGGACTGATGCTGAAGCTGAAACTCCAATACTTTGGCCACCTGATGTGCAGAGCTGACTCATTTGAAAAGACCCTGATCCTGGGAAAGATTGAAGGCTGGACGAGAAAGGGACGACAGAAGATGAGATGGTTGGATGGCATCACTGACTCAATGGACATGAGTTTGGGTAAACTCTGGGAGTTGGTGATGGACAGGGAGGTGTGCTGCAGTCCATGGGGTTGCAAAGAGTCGGACATGATCGAGCAACTAAACTGAACTGAAATATACAAAATAGGAAATTATTGAATAAATTATGATAAACAAGGGAGTATCAGGTAGCTATTTAAAGAAATGTGGCAATGGTGTATTTATTAGCACAGAATGATATTCATAACATATTTTCAGAGGAGGAAAGGAAGTACAGATAAGGTATAAAGTACGAGTTCATTTTTGTGAGATAGATGAAGGGATGAATGAGGGGATGAGTGGATGGATGGATAAATGGATGAGTGGATGGGTTAATGGATGGATGGAAGGTGGGTGAATGGGGGCCGGGTGAATGGAGGTAGATGGATGAGGGAGTAGGTGGATGAATGGATGGATGGGGGTGGGGTAGCTAGACAGATGGATGGATGGGTGGATGAATAGAAATAACTGAGAGATGCTACATCTCTGTTAAGAGAGAAAACCTTTTCTCCACCCCAGGTTTCCTTGAGGAGGGATTATCAATAAACTCTCCTGGTCTCTCTCCATCCCCTTTAACTCATTCCATCTCTGGGGAAGAGGAGTGACTTATCTGACTGGTAAGTCTGAGAAGAATAACAGGTCTACCTGGCTTGCTTCTCCCTTCTCACTCCTGGGAATGATCTGGCTGCAGTGAACACACAGTCTCCACTGCCCCCTGGGCCAGAAGTCCCCCCGAGTCCACTGCCAGCTGCTCCTGGGTGGCTGCATCTGTCTAATTCTGGGGTTCAGTTTGCTGGCCCATGTGGCTCTCACACTAAATTACATCTCCAACTTTTCCTTTATCTACAGTGAAGAAGACATCCTGGCCTCTTTCTGTACTCTTGGCCATATTTCTGGTTGTTCTGCAACCAGGTGGGGAAGTAGGGAGGAATTCACTGGGTCTCCTCAGAGGTCCCAACATCACTCAGTCAAGGCTCTCAGTGAAAAGCAGTAAAACTTTATCCGATGAACTAAGGCAAAGAGGACTTTATTAAAAGAATAACTAGCAGACAGGGGGGTGGCAATTGTTTCTAGATTAGACAGAAGAACCAGGTTTAGGGGAGGTCAGAGAGAAAGATGTTCAACAAAGACGTTCCAGGAGAGTTTGGCCAGCAGCCACCTTTTCAATGACCCTTCCAACCGTTTCTTCTACTCAGGCATGATTTGCTCAAAACTGGAAGTCTGAGGAAATAATGTCCAAATGGTCAAAAGGTGCCTACCTCACATCCACCCCCCACTTCCCTTTCCTAACCAAGCCCAGATTTTCAAGAATCCATTGCTTCTCCTCTCATTATTTAGGGAAAATGGATCCCTCCCAATCTTGACTTATCCTGTTTCCCTCATCATAGTTCAGGGGTAAGCAGGCCACATGGGCGGGGCCGTCAGGGTTAACCTGGAATGCCAGGTGGAAACCCATCTACCTCTGTTCCTCGGACACGGGTGGGAAAGCATGTGGCTTTGCCGGTTGTGGGCTGACTTAAAATACAGTGGACACCACAGAAGCCTAAACAGAGACAGACTGACAGTCACTCAATCCAACCTACCTGAAACCAGATGGGATGCTGAGCAAGCCCAAATGACCAGCGTGCGCTGGTTATAATGGCAGAGACAGAGTGGGACCAGATTCAGACAGCTTGGGCTTGGATCCTCAATCTGCCACTTTTTCACTGGGTCAGCTGAGCCTTTCTGATCTCTAAAATCAAGATAATAACAGGACTTTCTCCTCCAGTTACCAGAAGATGAGATGAGGTCATCTGTGTAGAGCACTTTGCACTGCACCCGGCTCAGAGTCACTGCTGGGTTTGCAGGGTTTTTGGGAAATGGTAGATGGACCAGGTGCCTCTGGAGCCACTTCAGATTCTCTCTTCCTCACCTGTCTCTGAGTCCACTCACACCCACCCATACAGCACCCAACTCAGGCCCACAAGCGTCCTCTTTCTCTGATTCTGGTGTTCCTGCATGTGTGACCCAGAAATGCAGACAAGGTGAGTTCCTTTAGAGCGAGTGTTCCAACAGAGAGAGATGAAAGCCAGTGAATAAGTGCCTCCCTCTTTCCCCTAGACAAGTGTCCCAACATGGACTTCCTATGCTCCCGGCCCCTCGAGCAGTCAGAGTGGCTTAAGCTCCCAGGTGCCCGCAGCAGTGGTCAGAGCCGATGCGCCTCCTTCTCTTAGCTCTCTCTTCCTTGTTTCGGTCCCCAG
Source organism: Cervus canadensis (assembly GCF_019320065.1). Classification (NCBI taxonomy): domain Eukaryota; kingdom Metazoa; phylum Chordata; class Mammalia; order Artiodactyla; family Cervidae; genus Cervus; species Cervus canadensis. The sequence goes on along the minus strand of NC_057390.1, from coordinate 60,438,159 downwards.
TCCCTGGCTCCCACTTGCTCGCAGGCTTTTGTTCTTGACAGACCAGGCTGACCTCGGGATATCTCTGGGCATCCCATTTTCACGCTTAGTATTTCTTTTTCTCCCTTTCCCTCTGAGTGCACTTAGTCGCTCAGTCGTGTCCGACTCTGCGACCCATGGACTGCAGCCCACCAGGCTCCTCTGTCCATGGGATTCTCCAGGCAAGAATACTGGAGTGGGTTGCCATGCCCTCCTCCAGGGAAATCTCCCCCACCCAGGGATCAAACCCGTGTCTCTTCTGTCTCCTGCACCGGGAGGCGGGTTCTTTACCACTAGTGCCACCTGGAGAGCCCCCACAGACCTCTAGAACCATTCATCTTGAAGAAGTGAAACTCTTCACACATCGAACAACAACTCCCTCTTTTCCCCTCCCCCTGTAACCATCATTCTACTTTCTGTTTCTAAGAGGTTGACTACTTTAGATACTTCGTATTAACTGGAATCATACAGTATTTGTCTTTAGGTAACTGATTTACTTCATTTAACATAATGTTCTCAGTCATCTATGTTGTAGCATGTGACAGACTTTCCTTCCTTTTAAGGCTGAATAATATTCCACTGTATATATAGCGGGCAATTTTGCTGACCATTCTGCCGGTGAGTGGTGAAAAGGAATGGACTTATGAAAATAAAGCTGTATTGATACAACTCCTGCCCACTGGAGGAGGGACAATGCCTCTGGCTGGCTCCAATAGCTGAGGTAGGTCTTTCATTTGTTCATTGATTTATTTACATATCAAGATGTATCAAAACCTACCACATCCTGGGATGCTGGATATGTGAGAGAAGACCAAAATATTGAATGCCTACTAGTAGGGCCACCTTCTATATCCTTACTGTAAATTTTCTTTTCTATATGAGCTTGTTTGAGGACGGTTCTGTTATTTGCAACCAACAAAAAGGTCCTAATGAAGATACAGCATTTTAAGAGGGAGTGCTAGCAAGATAACTCTCAAATTAGTCCTAATGCAATCTGTATATTGAATAAGCAAAATGCCTGGATTACAGCAATCATATGTTGGTGACTTCCCTGGTGAGCCAGTGGTTAAGAATCTATCTGCCATTGCAGGGGACCCGAGTACAATCCCTGGTCAGGGATCGAAGACCTCACATGCCATGGGGCAACTAAGTCCCTGTGCCACAACTAGAAAGCCCACATGTTACAACTACTCAGCCCGAGCAATCTGGAGCCTATGTGTTGCAACAAAGACTCAGGGGAAAAAAAAAACTATTATTGCGGTCTCCCACCATCCCTTAAATTTTACTTAGAGAAGCATTAACCCTTTTCTCAGATGAAGAGGCCACTGATATTTTTGCCCACTCATAGGTCAAAGACAACCCTAAGTCACTATAAATCCTAAATACAGTCTCAACTCCAAATCAAGGACGTGGTTTAGTCACTCAGTCATGACTGACACTTGTGACCCCATGGACTATAGCCCACCAGGCTACTCTGTCCATGGAATTCTCCAGGCAAGAATACTGGAGTGGGTTGCCATTTCCTTCTCCAGGGGACCTTCCCAAGCCAGGGATTGAACCCGGGTCTCCTGCATTGCAGGTAGATTCTCTACTGACGGAGCTACCAGGGAAGCTCAAATCAAGGATGCCCAGTCCCTATCAGATTTGCAACATACTTATACAAAAAAAGTATTCATTGTTTCCGTGAAATTCAAGCTTAACTGGGCAGCCTGTATTTTATCTGACAGTCCAACTACAGGGCTGCTTGAATGTCTTCACAACATAGCAGCTGGTTTTCCCCAGAGCATATGACCCTAGAGAGAGAGAACAAAGAGGAAACCACAACTCCTTTTATGATCTAGTCTTGGAGGTCTCACACACTTTTACTTTCACCATATTCTGTATTCATTAGAAGCCAGTCAGTAAGTCTAGCCCACACTCAAACAGAGAGGAATTAAGCATCATCTCTCAGAGTGAGAAGTAGCAAAAAAAAAAAAAAAAAAACTTGTGAATGGGTTTTTAATCTTTCCTTTCCAGGCAGCCTCCTATCTGGTCCTTAAGACACAATCACACATCCTGTGCCCTATATAACCCTGGGGTGTGGGAACCAGTAGCCTCCTCTGGCCCCTTAGGTTTCCAAGTAGGTGTCCATACACTACCTTGAGTCAGCACTGCTTCTATGCGTCTCCTCCATGGGAAGCACTTTTCAAAGTTCTCCTAGTATCTCAAGCCAAGGGTTAGAAGAAAGCACCTCCACCTCTCCCCAAAAAGGGATGCTGGGGGCCCAGAACACAGTAACAGCTTTCTCCAAAGACATCTCTTAACACAGTCTTGTTCTTTTATCTCCTCACTGACTATTTTTTGATCACATCCAGTGGTCAAGAAGCAGGTTCCCAGAGATTTCCTTTGAAGACAATGCAGAATTTCCCACTCAGTTTGCCAGGAAAAGCCTCAATCTAACATCTTCCATGAGTAAGTGTTAGTCCGACTATTTGCGACTCCATGGACTGTAGCCCACCAGGCTCCTCTGTCCATGGAATTCTCCAGGCAACAATACTGGAGTGGGTTGCCATATCCTTCTCCAAGCATCTTTCATATTGGCATATAAAAGGATTTAATTCAGGATACAGAAAGTGTCTCAAACCAGAAAAAGGGATGGTGTATTCACAAATCATGTAGGCACAATTAGCTCTTGGATTTGAGAAAATCTTTATGTATTCTCTATGCATCATACACAAAAAATTAATATCAGATATGTTAAGCCAATGAAAAAAGAAACAACTTAAAAACTAGAAAACTTTTAAACAGTTAACTGATTTTGAAATAATAGAATCTTCTAAGTCTAAAGGCAATGGGGAGTGGGGCACAGAGGAAAAGATAATAGTTCTTGGTAGACATTGAGGGCTTGCCACAAAATTGAACTTCAGAAAATCCTTTCCTAGTATCAGAGGCGGTAAAGACTCCAAAAAAAATCAATCTACGTGTTATATGACAGATCCAAAGATGTCTCCCTGAAATATTCTTTGAGTCATTTTGAAGTGAACCTAATATGTTCAAAATTCTAAAGTGAGATAGCTGTTTCCCATCAAACAAATATTATATTTATAATTGACACAGCCGGACCTCATGCTATATGCTCATTCATTTCACAAAAGCTATTATGACCCCAGACTGTGCCCAGCACTGTGGCAGGCTCATGGGACCCAAGGGTAACCAGACCATGGTCCCCTCAACCCTCGTGTAGTTTACCTTCTGTGGAGGCAGAGCAACAATATAGAAGTATATAATTTAATAAAATTTTTCATATTGTGAAAAGTTATATCATAATATGAAGCCGTAGTTTTACTACTCAGAATTATTTTCATTGAACTATGTTTTCACCACCTTTCAAGCGGGGTTCCCAGGTGGCGCTAGTGGTGAAGAATCCTCCTTCCAATGCAGGAGACAGAAGAGGGGCCAGTTCGATCCCTGGATCAGGAAAGATCCCCTGGAGAAGGGAACAGCAACCCACTCCAGTAATCTTGCCTGGAGAATCCCATGGACAGATGAGCCTGGTGGACCAGGGTCCATAGAGTTGCAAAGCGTTGGACACAAGTGAAGTGACTTAGAAAGCACACATGGGAAGCTTTAAAAATCCTGCTGCCTGGGTCCCACCTCCAGACTGTGGTATCATTTGTCTGGGGTGCCACCTGGACACCAGGATTTTTTTAATCTCCTCAGGTGATTTTTCTGTACAGCCAGACTGAGAACTACAGAGTTCAGTTCAGTTCAGTTCAGTTGTTCAGTCATGTCCAACTCTTTGGGACCCCATGAACCGCAGCTCGCCAGGCCTCCCTGTCGATCCCCAACTCCCAGAGTTTACCCAGACTCATGTCCATTGAGTCGGTGATGCCATCCAACCATCTCATCCTCTCTCGTTCCCTTCTCCTCCTACCTTCAATCTTTCCCAGCATCAGGATCTTTACAAATGAGTCAGCTCTTCGCATCAGGTGGCCGAAGTATTGGAGTTTCAGCTTCAGCATCAGTCCCTCCAATAAACACCCAGGACTGATCTCCTTTAGGATGGACTGATTGGATCTCCTTGCAGTCCAAGGGACTCTCAAGAGTCTTCTCCAACACCACAGTTCAAAACCATCAATTCTTCGGAGCTCAGCTTTCTTTATAGTCCAACTCTCACACCCATACATGACCACTGGAAAAACCATAGCCTTGAAGAACTACAGAGTGGGACTTATAAAAGAAAAGACCACTAGATGTCGCTGTCCCCAAAGGTTTGAAGAGAAACAGCCTTCCCATAGTCTTACTAAATTCCCTCCCTCAAGGATGAAAACATGTTTTTGCCAGATTTGAGGCCCAAGGAAAAGCCCAGTAAAAATTATTCCTCCATTTCTCTTTGGTCTGAATGAAGTGAGTCACACAAAACCCAAGTATAGTAGCTTCCTAGCGTTGTCATAATAAAATAAAATAACAGAAATTACTTTTTTCACAATTATAAAGCTAAAGGTCCAAGATCAAGGTATTAGCAGGATGGGTTTCTTCTGAGACCTGTCTCCCTGACTGGCAGATGGCCACCTTCTCACTGATCCTCCACATGGTCACCCTTCTGTCTGTGTTGTCTACTTCCTCATCTCCTCTACTTATACGAACACCGGTCATATTCAATTAGGCCTACCGATATGACCTCATTTTACCAAAATCACCTCTTTAAAGGCCCAATAAAGGCTTAAGGCTCCAATATACAGATACTGGGAGAAGGCAAGGCAACCCACTCCAGTGTTGTTGCCTGGAAAATCCCATGGACGGAGGAGCCTGGTGGGCTGCAGTCCATGGGGTCGCTAGGAGTCGGACACGACTGAGCGACTTCACTTTCACTTTTCACTTTCATGCATTGGAGAAGGAAATGGCAACCCACTCCAGTGTTCTTGCCTGGAGAATCCCAGGGACGGGGGAGCCTGGTAGGATGCTGTCTATGGGGTCTCACAGAATCAGACACAACTGAAGCGACTTTGCAGCCACATACAGATACTGAGGGGACACAATTCCACCAAAAACAGCAAGAAATCAAAATCAAAACAAACCCAGTTGATAAACAACAAGGACCTACTGTATATTCAAAAAGAATACATACATGTGTGAAAAAAGTAAAAGTGTTAGTCGCTCAGTCATGTCTGACTCTTTGCGAACCCATAGACTGTAGCCCACGAGGCTCCTCTGTCCTTGGGATTTCTCAGGCACAAATACTGGAGTGGGTAGCCATTCCTTTCTCCAGAGAATCTTTTCAACCCAGGATCAAACCCAGGTCTTCTGCATTGCAGGCAGATTCTTTACTGTCTGAACCACCAGAGAAGCCCCATATATATGTGTACTTTGGTTCCCAGAAATATCCAGGTTACCATTTACTTCGGATGTATACTTATTCTATGTAACATGTCTCCTATTATTCTGTTAGGATTCCATTCCTTTTTTAACTGAAGTATAGTTGATTTACAATGTTGGGTTAATTTAAGATGTACAGCAAAGTAATTCAGTTATACCTATATGTGCAATACAAAAATATAAATGGTAACCTGGATATTTCTGGGAACCAAATAACAGACAAGAACTTTCACATCAATAATAACAGGGACTGAATAAACCTCAAATGGAAACTTTGTGAGAATTAATATAAAACCGATGTAAGTTTTTATCAAGAAGTCTCAACTGTAGTAAAGCTTATTTGCACTGGGGAGAGGGGAAAAACAAACCAATCCAGTTGATTAACTGCAAAAGAATAGTTTCCCAGACATCCACGTCTCAGAGGTAACTATGAAGAGAGTTGCTTTTTTTTTTTTTTTTGGTCTTCTTTCCAAATGCTACACCCATTATTCAATTTTAATTTAAAGTTTTCTAAATAGCCCATACAAGGATTAGAACTCAAGTATTCATTTGGTCATGCATGGCAACCCACTCCAGTGTTCTTGCCTGGAGAATCCCCATGGACAGAGGAGCCTGGCAGGCTACAGTCCATGGGGTCACAAAGAGTCGGACATGACTGAGCGACTAAGCACGCACAGACATTCATTTAGTCATTTAACCCTATTTTTTGAACCAGAAACAAAGTTCTGTGGTGATTACTGTGGTAGTAAATTATGCTCCCATTATTATTTTTACAGCACAA